>NW_028221875.1:0-55000 GCF_014529385.1 Adiantum capillus-veneris
CCTGGCTCTCCGTCTCCTCTCCTCATGTGTGTGTGTGTGTGTGATGTGGGGAAAAAGAGAGAGAGAGAGGGAGAGCACGGGTTACCTCTTTCGCTTGAGCGTCGAAAACTTAGATTTGAGATTAGAGTTTTTGTCCTCTCTCGATTGATTTTTTAACCCTGTCAGCGTTGCTAACAACAAATATAATAGCGACACCCTAGGGACCCCATGGATTTTCACTTTTGAGCATCACAATGCAAGCTCGCTAATGTGAAGTACCTCTTGTAGTGGTAAAAGGACCTTCCCACTTCATTTAAACATTTTTTGAAAGGTATTGTCCAACTTACTATTTATCGCAACACAATTACCCTTTTCAATTCCCTTATCCTTTACACAGTCATTAGCTTTTATGTGAGCTCTCTTTGAGACTTCCTCATAGTAGCTTAAAGCCAACACTCTGTCCAATTACAAACATTGTAAATCCAACAACCTTTTCTGCCAAAATCTCTTGCTCTTCATCTTCCAATGATAACAATTTAAGTGCAGGAATCTCTATTTCCATTGCAGAAAATATTCCTGCCATAAACCAACTGGAAGGGAGAAAACCCTGTGCTCATTTTGATAGCAGTTATATAGTCCCATAATGCACAAGACAACTCTAAATCCCAGGTTTTCCCATGTGTCCGGGTCATCTTTGTCAGATTGTTGGAGCTATAAATGGCTCACTCTACTCAACTTGGTCTCACCTATATATTTGTATCTTATCTTCAACATGAATAAGTCTTTGGGAGCATACATGGTGTGTCTCTTGTCTTGTCTCTATCACTCTACATATCAACATGGTATCAAAGCGGTAACAATCACACAAAATTTCAATTCATGGTGACCAAACCGAGTACGTGTATGCAATTTGCATGTAAGATTCAGAATTGCTACAAGTTAATTTTGAGGATTGATTCTTGTTGATTGTGGTTATTTTGTGTTAAGAAGAATATGATTAGTGTTTTATGTGGAGTTTAATTGCTAATCGCCATGGTGAATTATTCATTACGTTTTCTTGTTGATTTGTCTTTTGACACCCTAAAACTTGGTCTCAATTTTCAGGGTCTTCTACTCAAAATTTGGAGAAACGGGAAAAGCGGATAGAGTGTAACGCAATGGCGCTTTTCCTCCAAAACTTGTTCATCTTCTTGAGCTCTTTCATTGAGTTCTAGGCTGTAGTAAATGAAGCTCTCACTAGAAAGTTATGTTGTTTTTATTGCAATTGAGCTTGATGCAGGTTTTGTCCTCCTTCATCTCTGTGAAGAGTCCGCGATCGTTTTTCTAATTTTGGCATCAACTTTTAGAGAAAATTTATCCTTTTGCTATTCATATTGTGACCCTCAATCTTGACTCTCCACGTTGCGTCTACGTAATGCAATTATGAGGACTCTTTTATTAATAACATTGGTGCACCCAAACCGTTTCGACCCTAACAGGGGAACATAGGCAATGATGTTTATGCTTACAGATGCATGGCAAGAGCTAAACCAGATGGGAAGCGCTGGGTAGGAAAATGACAATAGTGATGTATGATTTATGTGTTTTTTTTAGACCAAAAAGCTCCAAATAGGGCCTGGAAAGTGGCAGGTGAAGAATGTCCGAAGTGCTAGTTTTTGACCCAGATATGGAGAGCTTGAATTGCTGAAGGAGCAGATCCATATGGCTTGTCAAACGGAGCTGTTCAATGTAAGATACTTGAGTTTGAAGTTGAAGTGATTGCAGATCTGAGAAAAATATGCCAAGTGATGCCATGTATTCCAAGCCACTTGGAGCTATGTGTAGTGTTTGATTTGTGGAGCGTGTTGGTCTTTTCAGATCGCCATCGGAGTCTTGGATTCCAAGATACGACCGTCAAAGTTGTGGGGGGCTAGGTTTGTACCGGCCGCCTTGGAGATGTATCATCTAAATTTTGGGAGCTTTGCTAGGATACTATGCATTTGATGTGGTGTATGGAGCAGACAAAAAATGATAGTTTCTTAAATGGAGTCGAGACCAAGAAGATGCAGACTGTTGAAGTTGGTGACGGTTGCCTGTTAGGTGAGGCCAAGTGATTTTTAACCAATTTTTTGGTCATAGTAGTTGACAGGCCCAACAAGATCGAATGGGGCACAGAAGAAATTCATGGACCGGGTCTTCAAGCATGGTTTTATAGGTTGGCAAAGGGAGCCCTGAGCAGTAATCAACAATCATCTGAAGTAGGGGGGCAAAAAATGGAATTTGGGAGATTTTGTGGAGCCTTTTTTGGAGCTTGAAGATATTGAGGGGAGACCCCTGTGGCACTGCCATGTGGTGAGAAAACCCACATACGGGTGCACAAAAGAGATTAGGGGGGTATATATTCCGGGCATGAGCCCATTATAGAACATATGAGGGCGTGGGGCTTGGAGGGGAGTGGCTATGGCGTCTTCATTAGGAAGAGAATGGGTCTAAGAGACCTTTTTATTTGGTTGTTTAAGGAAGTCAAATCTCTAGTATTAAGAAAGCAATCAGAGGAGAGCTTTCGAATTCAAACAAGCAAAATGGCTAGCTTATTGAACTCAAATTTCCCCCCCAAAACAAAACTTAAAATCTAGCAGCAAAACTATATCAAGTAACATATCTAACGAAAAGCATTCGGTATGTACTTATAGATCTATAGTCTCCGCTCAAATCGGAGATCGCATGTAGGAGTTATGGAAGGCCGAAAATCATAAAGTTGCCTCCCTCTTTTTTGAGGGAAAAGTGCATAATTTGACCATTCTTACCCTCTCTTACACACCCACCATTCCTGCACACTTGGCTTGCACCTAATCGTCAAAATGTTAATCACCTCCATAATCTCATGGAAAACAAAGAGGCCATCATAATACCTCATCCTCTTCCTAATGGCTGGCGGTATATGTGCGCATTGCGAGGCGACGCCCTGGTGGTTTTTGTGGGGAAGGTGGTGCGTGCTGGCATGTATGCCGAAGGCACCCTATGGTTGATGACAAGGGACCCCGCTAGGGTATGGTCTAGTGCCCTTGGGCCAAAACTCTTTTGAGAAGGCAAGTGGGAGCACCGACGACGCCGTCGGTGCCCCCGGATAAGCGTGACGTCATGCGAAGCTTGGGTGAAAGAAAGGGTGAAAATAGGGGCCCACACATGTAGAGGGCCAAAAATAGAAGGCGAGTCTTCACATCAAAAAGAGGGAGCTAAAAATAGGAGGTTTCACACGCCCTAAGGCCCAGTGTTTTTGGCAGCTTCATCGGAGGAGCTCTTTTTGGAGAGTCAGGGAGGAAGAAGAAGGGCCGGTTTTTTTTGCTCAAGGGAGGAGGCTTTTGGTGGAGAGAAGGACTCAGAGGGGATGTTCGCGAGATCCCAAGGCATGACAAAGAAGATCTTTTTTGGGGAGTCAAAGGAGGAGAAGGCCAAAGGCGGGGAGTATTGTGTTTGAGTTCGGAGAAGCTTTGGAGCAAAGAGGACGGTCCAAACAAGGGTGTTGCCAACAGGAGCTTTTGGTGGTGCTCTCAATGAGGAGAGGTGCACAAGCTTGCCATTTTCTTCTTATTGCTGGAGGTTTTCCATGCCGAGCCGTTGTAGCACATTTTGATGGTGTTGTAGATGATGTTTTTTTTCCATAATTGAAGTAAATCATACCGATATCTTGTGCCGTTTCTTCCCTTTTCTTCCCCTTCTTTTCTTTGCACTATTTTCGACAATCTTGTGGAAATGTTGGAGATGTGGTGTACCTCCCCCGATCTCTGTGTGGGTGAAAGAGAGAGTGGTATGTGCTACTGCATGATCATAAACATGCAGGATCATGTATAGATTGCTATCGATTGTGTTAGTTTTGAAGGCGAGCTCTAGTGGATTGCGGTATAGTGATTATCTTGGGCTATAGATAGGCAGACTATCTTGGTACCACTATTGATATGCGGATATGCAAAGGTTTGGTACGATGATTTGAAGGATGATGTCGAAGTTCATGGCAGGAATTACAGATGCAGTTTCAGGGGCAGTTTCGAGAAGTAATCACCTTGACAGAGGCTGGTGCAAGGCTGAAAGCGTACGCCAAGACGTAAGTAAGGATTTTTCCATTTTTCTTGAGCACTTTGAAGCCTGCTAGAAACAGTCAGAGGTTTCTAACAAGCTGTCAAACTACTTGAGTTCTTGCTTCCAAGGATCAAAGACAAGTGGAAGATGGTGCTGATACCTACAAAGACATGGAATCTAGCCAAGATAAAGAGCAGGAAGGCGAAGCGAAAGCTGGAGCTAGTTTTGTTGAAGCCTGCAGATTATGTGCCTATTGCAAAGGTAGCATCGTATTCTATGGTTAGTCAAAGGTAGTGCTGTTGTGTGAAGTGCCAAGCATATTGAAGTAAGGCCAACAATTGATTATGCTCCTTCGAGGTTTCGGTTTATGATGTGCATGTGCCAGTGATGGACAAGCTTGTCAAAGAAGATAAGCCCCTTGTTGAAGTGAACCATTGTGCCAAAGAGGTAGCAGGTGTTGATTTCTAGAGAAGATTAAAGAGTAGAGCATGTTTTTGTAGAAATTTTACATGATAAGGTAGCAAGTGTGCAACTCAGTTGCAGATGCCGACAACTAGGAAGAAGATGAAGAAAGTGTTCAAATCCTAGAAAATGGTCAAGATTTTGTGGAGCAAGAAGTGGTTGAAGATGTTGAAACCAAGCCAGTGTATGGTGTTGATGAAGATGGAGATGCAGTTTCGATATATGGGAGACATGTGATGAAGATGGACTGGATGAGCCCACATCCTATGACGAGCAGATCGAGTTTGATGAGCTGGTGATGGTAAGCTAAATATGCCTTCATGTTTAGTGATGATGGTCATAGCCAATGTGGAAGAAGAACAGGTTGAAGTGCCCAAGCAAGTGAGAGAGGATATGCCGTCAAAGGTGACATGCAGTGCTCTATGGCGCCATGATGATGAAGTAGCAATGGACATTTCTGTGGGGTGCAACTATTCAAAGCTCTGCAAAGGGGGTTATATGAGTCTTGGACAACCAAACTAGCCCACCAAGTCGATGATAGTGAAGCAAAAAACGAGGGGTAGGGCTTCTTTCTGCTGCTCATGATGTGATTGGTGTTGACCAGGAAGAGGAGCAACTGGAGATTCCTTTGGATTACCATGATGATGCTATGGACACAGGCCTTTTCGACCAGGTATACTATAAAAGTGGAGCTAATTAGGGCTTTGATGATGCCAAGGATACCATGGATGGAGAGATGCAAGTGCATGTGATGTGAGGGTTAGTCCATCTACATGTGGAGAGTCCAGTGAAACAAGCATGTGTGATGGAAAGGGAAAGAGGTGTTAAGGGTTACTCAAAGCTATTGAAAGAGGTATGATATACCTGGTTGAAATATATGCTTGTAAGTGCAGAAATGCGGTATATTATCAGCCAGATACGGAGTTCCATGGAGACGAACTCTACTTTACATGGTTGGGAGGGAGGGTCAAGATTGTTGGTCGGTACAGGTGGTATGCTTACAGAGGGAGGTGTGTTGATGAGGCAGGTAAAAGTGCGGAGAAATGCAAGTTCTTTGGGAATATTGTATGCATGGATGGTTGCAGACATGGGTGAAGCACTATTGGAGGGTGCTGCAGATGGATGGAAGGATTCAGTGCCAAGTTTTTGGTCCAGGCCGAGATTATGTGATGCAGGGGGTGGGGCAACCCACTTGAGGTTTGGAAGTAGTGTACATATGATAAGTTTTTTGTTTTTCTCATAGTTTTGGATAGTGTTTGCCAGGTTTTGTAGTCAATAGAAGAAAAAAAAATCTTTTTGGTTAAACATGAATATTCAACAAGGGGGTTGGGAAATGATGGTGCAGCCAAAGTGTGTCGACCTTAATAGAGGATAGAGGTAGTGATATGTATGCTTACAAATGCATGGCAGAGGGCTAGAGCACATGGGAAGAGCGTGGGCAGGCAACTGAAAACGATGATGTATGCTTTATGTGGTTTTCTAGACCAAAAGGGCTCCGGATAGGGCCTGACAAGGTGGCAGGTGAAGAATGTCAAAGGTGCCGGTTTTTGGCCGAGATATGGAGAGCCAGAAGTGCTAAAGGAACATGTCAAGATGGATTGTCAAACGGAGATGTAGACTGCAATATTTTTGAGTTTGAAGATGAATTGATTGCAGATTCCAAGACGAATAGGCCCACTAATGTCAGGCAGTCCAAGTTATTTTGGAGCTATGGGTTTGTAGTGCTTGATTTATGGAGCGTGTTGATCTTTTTAGATTGTTGATCGGAGTCTTGGATGCCAAGATACGACAAATCAATTTTTGTCGAGGGACCAAGTTTTTACCAGGTTGGCTGCCTTGGGAGATGTACCATCTAATGAAATTTGGAGCTTTGCCTGGGATTGTATGCATTCTATGCGGTGTATGGAGCAGATAAAAAGTGACAACGTTTGAAACGGAGTGTGGATCGAGAAGATGAACATTGTGGAATTGGTTGACGATTGCCAATTAGGTGAGGCCAGATTATTTTACTAGTATTTGGTCATAGTAGCTGACAGGCCCGACAAGACCAAAATGGGCCGTGCTTGCACAGAAGAAAGTCGTGGACCGGGTCTTCAAGCATGGTTTTACAGGTTGGCAAAGGGAGACCTGAGCGGTAATCGACAATCATCTGAAGTGGGGGGAAAAATGGAATTTGAGGAGATTTTGTGGTGAGCCATTTTTTGGAGCTTGGAAGAGCTTCGAGGGGGGACCCTTGTGGCACTACCATGTGGCGGGAGAAAACCCACATACGGGTGCACAAAAGAGATCGATGGGGTATATTATCCAGGGGATGATCCCATTATGGAACATATGAGGGCGTGGGGCTTGGAGGGGTGTGGCTATGGCGTATTGTTGGGCGGTAGTATGTGTGCAATGTGGGGCGGCAGCCCTGGCGGTTTTCTATGAGGAAGGGGGTGGAACGCTAGTGTGGTATGTTGACGGTGGTAGACTGTGGGTTGATGATGTGGCACCTTGCTAGGGTATGGTCCCATGCCCCTTGGGCCAAAGCTCTTTTGAGAAGGCAAGTGGGAGCATCGACGGCGCCGTCGGTGCCCCGAGTAAGCGTGAGTTCATGTGAATCTTGAGGTGCAAGCAAGGGCCACAAATAGGGGGCCCACACATGTGGAAATAGAAGTCATGCATTCAAATGAAAAACGGGGGACTAAAAATACTACAAGAGGCTATTCATATTAGCGACGCTCACACAGCGACGCTCAATTTTTTTTTTCCCGGCGTCACTATGAGCGTCGCAAATTTACAAAGAAATTTCCGACGCTCGTAGCGACGCTCATAGCGACGCCGGCTGGGCTAAAAAAATAACAGAGCGCGCCCAAAAACTCAGATCTCAGATCTGAGTTTTTCGGCGCCCTCAAGCAAGGAGCAGGTAACGCTCTCCCTCTCTCTCTCTCTCTCTCTCTCTTTTTCTTCTCCACACACACACACACACACACACACACACACACGAGGAGAGGAAGGAGAGCCAGGTATGCTCCTTCCCTCTCCTCATTCTCATGTTCCCTCCCCCTCTTTCTCTCTCCCTCTCTCTCTCTCTCTCTCACACACACACATACACACACACACATAGTGTTTTTGAGAGAGAGAGAGAGAGAGAGAGAGAGAGAGAGAGAGAGAGAGAGAGAGAGAGAGAGAGAGAGAGAGAGAGAGTACAAACATAAACAAAAACGCACACACACATACATAAACAAAGAATGCACACACACATTGAGAGAGGAAAAGAGAAAGAGAGCATGCATAAACAAAAAACGCACGCATTGAGAGAGGAAAAGAGAGAGAGAACATGCATAAACAAAAAACGCACACATTGAGAGAGGAAAAGAGAGAGAAAACATGCATACGATCCAAAAAAACACACACACATTGAGAGAGAAAGAGAGAGAAACTAATTTAACGTCGTAGGAAACTAAATAAAATTAAAAGACGTAAAGATCTAGTCGACGAGGAGTTGAACTCAAGACCTATTATTCAAGAGGGAAATGGCATAATCAATCTATCATACTTGGCATGGGTGATAGAAAGGTTATACCATTTATCTCTTTTTATTGGCACACACATCCACACACGCGCACACACACAAGAAGAAGAGAGTTATAACGTCGTAGGAAACTATCCTAAAAGACGTTAAAGATTAGGTTAGATGTAGACTTACGTTAAATTAGATTTAGGTTTATTTAAGTTAAATTAGATTATATTTAGGTTTATTTTTAATTAGATTTACGTTTATTTATGCTAGATTTAGATTTACGTTTATTTATGCTAGATTTAGATTTACGTTATATTAGATTAGATTTAGGTCTCCATAGACTGCGATGCCTGCATGAAGCGGGTGAAGAAAGCCCTCAATGGAATATAGGGTATTGCTGCCTTCACTCATGGTGGGCTCCGTCGATCCAAAAGTACTGGTGAAATGTCTTCAGAAGATAGGGAAGAAGGTGGATCTTCAGGGCGGCAAGAGTCACTACATCCCCGACACAATGACCATCTAGACAACCTCTAGTCATTCAACAGCAACTTCAAAGTTAGTAACAAGAGCAAGAACGGTCTAAAGGGCCAATTTCTGTCGTCAGATGTGGATGGAGATGAGGCAGCATCACCGCCGGAAGTTAACTCTCACATCTTTAGTGATGAGAATGCCAACTCTTGCCGAGTTATGTGAAAAATTATGTGTTAAATCAGTTTTAAGGTTCTTATAATCCCTGTTAGTTTAGTTCTTTGTTTTTAATATAACATAATTTACGTTAGATTTAGATTTATGTTATATTCGATTAGACTTAGGTTTATTTAGGTTTACCCACACACACACACACACACACAAGAAGAAGAGAGTTTTAACGTCGTAGGAAACTATCCCAAAAGACGTTAAAGATTAGGTTAGATGTAGACTTACGTTAAATTAGATTTAGGTTTATTTTTAGTTAGATTTACGTTTATTTAGATTTACGCTTATTTACGTTAGATCGAGTCCATGCAAGAATTACTTACGGTTTAGGGTTTAGAGTTAGACGAACAGTGAAAAGATCTACTGTGAAAAGATGTTAAGATGCTGTGAAGTGCTACAGCTAGAGAAGAGGCAAAGGGGTTTTGTCCACTACATGCAGTATCATGTAGACGTGGGTCTGTAGATTTCTTGTACCCACAAATATAGGTATTGACCAATAAAGACGAGATTATAACCCGGTGGTTCTGATCTCCGTGCACCTCTAGACCGAGGTGTGCGGGGATTGGACATGACTAGAGAATGTGAGGTAAAGAGAGAGAGAGAGAGAGAGAGAGAGAGAGAGAGAGAGAGAGAGAGAGAGAGAGAGAGAGAGAGAGAGAGAGAGAGATAAGACGAAGAATTACAATAGAATATTAAATTTGTTGTCCAGGTTATAAGATTTTTATCCTCATTATGAGTAGTGACGAGGATGTGGGACCGTCCAACCGAAACACCTATCTCTCAATGAGGGTCTTATGTCCTTGTAATCAATGCAAGCATGCTGTGCGACGGACAAGACGTGTTTCTTTGCAGCACATTCGCGAATTTGGCGAGTTCGATCCATCTATTATAGATCGAGTTGTTGCCAATTATAACTCGTCGGACTCTGACGCTGGCCAACAAGCAGCAATCTTGCAACCCAATAGACGTGTTCACAGGCGCTTTGGTCAAGCAGCATATGTGAGGCCACAAGATGTAGCCTCTGACAGCTCGGGGATGATCATGCAGAACACATTCCCAACGAGGCAATGTTTGAGCCCGAGATTGATGAAATGATCGAGACGATCATGGATTCAGAAAGGCTTATCTATGATGATATGAAAAGTGAAGCCGATACGCCATTGTATAATGGAGCACGTATGTCTAGATTGAAAGCACTCCAAGTTCTTCTCAACATGCAGGCAAAGTTTGGATGGAGTGACACTAGCGTCACAGCGCTTTTCAGGTGATCTATTACAATTAGTTTACTTTAATAAAACTCTAAATGTATGATGATCTGATAGATTTTTACATGACTGTATCATATTTTTATGTTGTGTAGATTGCTTAAAGAGCACATACTACCAGCTGACAATGTGATGCCAGATTCCCGAGATGAAGCAAGAAAGATTTTGCGAAACTTGGGGATGGATTACAATTCTATCCACGCTTGTCCTAATGACTGCATTCCTTTCAGAGGGGAATACATAGACATGGAGAAGTGTCCGAAATGTTATTCCGAAAGATATCGAGTAGATCTCCACGGGACAAAAATTCCACAAAAGGTTTTGCGACATTTTCCTCTGCTTCCTCGCATCAAGCATTTCTTCGAATGTACGTCCATGGCCGCCCTAGCATCATGGCATGAGGAGAATAAATCTTCGGATGGTGTGCTACGAATTCCTGCAGATTGCGCAGCCTGGAAACATATAGATGGAACATGGTCGGATTTTGCCAGGGAAGCTCGAAATTTGCGCTTAGGCCTGGCTATGGATGGCGTAAATCCATTTGGTCAAAGATCAACATCTTACAGTGTATGCCCCGTTGTCATCGTCAACTACAACATTCCCCCGTGGTTGACTACGAAGAAGGGGCACCTATGGCTAAGCTTGATTGTGCCAGGGCGATATAAAGTGGGGAATATGGATGTGTATCTTCATCCACTATTGGAAGAGCTACAACAATTGTGGATTGTCATAGAGGTGGTGGATATGAGCCAACACACAGGACGACGGAATGCTTTGATCAGAGGCATTCTAATGTGGACCATGCATGACTATCCCGGGCTAACAGAATGCTCAGGTGATCTATTGACACTCCTCACTCAGACACTGTAAATCTTGTTTTTTCCCATAGTTGATCTATTATCATGTGTATACATGCAGGGCTTCAAACAAGCGGATACAGAGCATGTGTCACATGTGGACCTAGACTGAATGCACGTAGGGCGCCCTCACTGAAGAAGCAAATCTACGAAGGTCATCAAGTGTATCTTCCAGAGAATCATGTGTTACGCGACGTCTTTTTGGGAAGAGAGCCACCAAGGATGTCTGCACAAGCATGGTTAGAGCAAAAGGAGACGTGCGATGACGGATTGCCTCCAGGGATGAAGAGACTATCTCTATGGTACGAGTTACCATACTGGCCCCGACTCATGATCAATCACTTGCTCGATCCAATGCACATATTCAAGAATGTGGGTAATCTACTATGGGACCATCTGACCGGAAAGAAAGATACTTTAGGAGCCAGAGTTGACCTTAGAAATGTGGATCGATTGGAGCAATATTGGCCGCAAACAGCGTCTGATGGATCGATAAAACTCCCTAAAGCACCATGGATTTTCACCGGAGCCCAAGAACGCAAAGTAAAAGAGACCATTCGATCTTTGCGGACCCCCACTGGCGTAATGCACTCGCTCCGAACGTGTTTTACTAAAGAAGGAAAGCTTACCGGTTTGAAGTCACACGATTGGCATAAAATGTGTCAGGTACGTTCATAGTGGACTTTAATATCATTGCATAAAATGTGGACTTTAATATCATTGCTGCACATACTTTACAGTTTATTTTACCGGTTGCCATTGAGGGATGTTTGTCTCTCGACATCCGTAACACAATCTACAAACTTGCAAAGCTGGTGCAATGGATCTCACAAAAGGAGATCAACGTAGACTCCATACCATTCGCCAAACTAAATGCTGCGGAACTTGTGTGCATGTTTGAGAAACATTTTCCTACTACCATGCTAACCATTCAGGTGCATCTTCTTGTTCATATAGTTGATGAGGTGGAAATAGCTGGCACAGTTCATTCCAGATGGATGTTCTTCTTAGAACGTTTCATGAAAATGCTTAAGGGATATGTGCGTCAAAAGGCACGTCTGGAGGGTAGCATGGCAGAAGGTCGGTTGGTATCAGAGTCCCTAGTGTACATTGGAGAGTGGCTAGACGGATTTGATAAAGCCCGGGATACGCTATGGAGAACCATAGATGATGAGCGCATATCTGGGATTGTCATGTGCAATCTCGGTGTTGAGAAGAAGATGACGGAAGATCTAGAGGCTAAAATCAACCGATTTTGCATGCTTCACAATCCAGTGATGCAAAAGTGGATTTCACAATATGAGGATGCAAAGCAAGAGCGACAAAGGGCACGAATCGAGTGGAGACGGGGAAGACGACCACCGATGCACTATCCGACGGTTCTGGAGAGCCTACCAACCTTCATGAGCTTAAGATGGTTTTACAACCAATTGAAAAGCGCACAACAATGCCGTGACGAAGTGACTGAGGAAGAGTGGGAGTACTCTCGGGGTTGCGCGACCAAGGTAAGTACGACTAGCAAGTGACTTTATTTATAAACGTTTGAACGGCCACTCATAATCTTTGTTCATTGTAGTATAAGTCATACACAGCAGCATGGTGTAAAGGTCGACATTTTAGGGTGGAACGAATCGACAAAAAGCGTTTTACTCAAGATTGTGGAATCATGGCAAAATTTGAACAGTCTAGTCGACGACGTTCCTCTGATGCAGATCCTGTGGTGGCAGAACTCACTTACTTCGGCACGCTGCAAGAGATTTTGAGGATCGATTAAAAAGGATTTTTTGTCGACTTGTTCGACGTGCAATGGTTCAAGATAATCATGGAGGGTCGCAACGCTACTGTGCGTAGAGGAGAGTCTGGTTTTCTTGAGGTGGATTCTACTAAGAAATGGACTAACCTAAGAGACACTTTCGTACTACCCGAGCATTGTGAACAAGTAAGTATGTAAATAGTTAACATCCCCCTTTTACATGTTATGTGCTTGAAAGCTCTCATGTAAGTTATGTGGCTCTGGCAGGTAATATTTCATCCTACAAAGTCTACATCAAAATGGTCACCGCAGTTCCTTTTGCCAATTAATTCTTTATGCCTATGATGTTGTACAATTGTCATTATTACATTTGCCAATCAATTCATTTTTCCTATGATGTGTACAATTGTCAATTTTGCAAACAATGCGTCTTGTGGGTGACTATTTTGGGTCTATTATCTACCCTTGCACTTTTTTAAAAAAGTGAATCAAGTACAATATGGTTGATGGGTGGCAGGGCATTCAATGCCCTGTCACCAAAAAAAAGTTATCTCGGGTGTCGCTATAACCGTCGCTATTTATGGCTCTGTAGTGTCACTATGAGCGTTGCTATAGTCTTCTGTGTAAACGTTGCTATAATTGTTGCTATGATCGTCGCTATGAGCGTCACTATATAGAGACGCTTATAGAGACGCATATAGAGACGCTCTCGTAGCGACGGTTGTAGCGACGCCGGGGGTTATAAAAACCCAGTGTATTTCCATCGCTAACAGCGTCACAAGAGCACACAACCTCTTGTAGTGAAATAGGAGGTTTCATGTGCCCTAAGGGCCTAATTTTTTTGGCAACTTCATCGAAGGAGCTCTTTTTGGAGATTCAGGGAGGAATAAGAAGGGACGGTTTTTTTTTGCTCAATGGAGGAGGCTTTCGGCTGGAGGAGAAGGACTCAAAGGGGTGTTCCTGAGCTCCCAAGGCATGATGAAGGTGGGATCTTTTTGGGGTGCCGAAGGAGGAGAAGGCCAAGAGGTGGGGGAGTAATGTGTTTGAGTTCCGAGACACTTTGTAGGAAAGAGGTCGGTGCCAGCAAGGGTGTCGCCAACATGAGTTTTTGGTTGTGCTCTCAGTGAGGAGAGGTGCACAAGTAGTGAAGCCAAGATTGTCATTTTTTTCTTGTCACTCAAGGTCTCCATGCTGAGCCGGTTGTAGTAGGTTTTGATGGTGTTGTAGATGATTTTTTTTTTCCATCATTGAAGCAAATCATGCCGATTTCTTGTGGAATTTCTTCCCTTTCCCCCCCTTATTTTCTTTACTCTATTTGGACAATCTTGTGCCGATGTTGGAGATGTGTGTTCCTCCCCAGGTCTCTATGTGTGTGAGAGAGAAAGAGAGAGTGGTGTGTGCTACTGCACTATTATAAACGGGCACGATCAGGTGTGGATTGTGTGAGTTTTGAAGGTGAAATCTAGTGGATTGGGGTGTAGTGATTATCCTGGGCTATAGAGAGGTAGACTATTTGGGTTTCCACGGAGGAGCACTAATGCTCCCAATGAAGTTTAAAGCAGTGTTTGAAAGCTGACAAGCGGTTGTTGGATGGTCAAAATAATCATTGGTTGTGTTTGAAGATAGAAAAGATGATGGAGCAACACTTTGGCCCCATATTTACAGGTGTTGAAGACCCCAAGGATTGGTTGGTAGATTTTGAATTATGGATGATGTCGATGCATAAGTTGACACATGCAGAGAAGTTGCATACAGTAACACTGTTGATACACGAATATGCAAAGATTTGGTATGATGATTTGAAGGATGATGGTCAAAGTTCATGGCAAGGATTGCAGAGGCAGGTTTTGGAGAGGTTTCAAGAAGTGATCACCCCAAGAGAGGCTGGTGCAAGGCTAAAAGCGGTATGCCAAGACGTAAGGATTCTTTCATTTTTCTTGAGAAATTTGAAGCCTGTTGGAAACAAATTAGAGGTTGCCAGGGGCATGAAAGGCAAGCTATCAAAGCTTCTTGAGTGCTTGCATATCTGAGGATCAGAGACAAGGTAGTAGATAGTGTTGATACCTATCAAGACATGGTGTATCTTGCGAAGATGAAGAGCAGAAAGGAAAAGCAGAAGTTGGAGCAAGGTTTGTTGAGGACTATAGATTATGTGCCTATTGCAAAGCTAGTAGAAAATTCTATGGTTCAATCAAAGGTAGTGTTGGTTGTGCGAAGTGCCAAGCATGTTGAGGTAAGGACAACAATTGATTATGTTCCTTGGAGGTTTCCAGGTTATGATGTTCATGTGCCTGTGATGGACGAGCTTGTCAAAGAAGATAAGCCCCTTGTTGAAGTGAACCAGTGTGCCAAAGAGGTAGCAGGTGTTAGGTTTCTAGAGCAGATTGAAGAGGTAGAGCCTGTTCTTGTAGAAAGTTTACATGATAAGGTAGCAAGTTGCAGATGCCAACAATGTGGAAGAAGATGAAGAAAGAGTGCAAAGCCTAGAGGATGGTCAAGATTTTGTGGAGCATAAAGAGGTTGAAGATGATGATACCAAGCCAGTGTGTATGATGGTGATAAGAATGGAGATGCCAGTCCCAATTTCTGGGAGACAGGTGAGCAATATGGACTGGATGAGCCCACATCCTATGACGGGGAGATGGAGTCTAGTGACGGTGATGGTAAGGCCTCAGGGGATCCACCTCTAAGTATGTAAGTATATTATGAGAGTTCAAAAGGAGGGGTTTTTTAATTCAAAAATTTTGGGTAGATATACATAAATATATTTAAATAAGGGGTTTTTTTATTGCACTTTGCAAAAAAAACCCGTAAGTTCATAAAGAAAGAGGAGTTGTTTTATTAGTTCAAGATTCACAGATAAGGGGTCTTTTAAATATCCTTTGAACACACTTGTACAGATGGTTTACATATGGTGAACCCCCTGAGGGTAAGGCTAAAGATGACTTCTTGTTTAGCTCATGATGTGGTCATAGCCAATGTGGAAGAAGAGCAGGTTGAAGTGCCCAAGAAAGTGAGAGATGATATGTTGTCAAAGGTGACATGTAGTGCTTGATTGGCGGCCATGCTATAAAGGTAGCAGTGGAAATTGTTGTGGTGGTGCAATGGGTTCAAAGCTCTGCAAAGGTGGGTAAATGTGAGTCTAGGGACAATCAAACTGTCCCATCAAGTTGTTTCCCTGCAATATGCTTAAATTTAGGATTCAAGGACTTTATGTAGGCAATCCATCTCAACATAGCAATGTCTAGAGTTGGGCAGTTTGTGATCATTACAGGAAGGGGTAGACAATCAATCTCCATTATTACATTTGCACCTATCAAATACTCTTTATCACATTTCAGGGCTGTAACTGCTCCCCATAATTCCCTTTTCACATGCGGATAATTTTGTTGATGAGCACTTAGGACCTTTGCTCCAAATTGCACTATATATTTCTTACCATCTTCATCATCTTGGCCAATGCCCATCCAATTCCTATGTAGTATCCACCGTCACAATCACATGGCTTCCACATTCATAGTTTACTTTCCTCAAAGTTGGAGACATAAGAAAAAACTTATTTAATTTCCTCATGGCATGTGTATGCATTTCTTCCCATTGAAATTTCCAGTTCTTTCCCAAAAGTTGATACAAAGGTTCTGCCACATGCACATAATGTGGAATCCAGATAACATAGAACACACATGCACCCAATAACCTTCAAACCTCAACTGCCTTAATACATGTCTCTTTCATTCTTTGAATCACATAAATAATTTTTGGACAAGGACTTCTACCATATGGTCCGCACATATGTCCCACGATTAGAACTTTGTTCACACCAAACACTGACTTTTGGCTAGACCAGGTAAGATTCACCTCTTCCAACCTTGACAAGATATTATCACAATCATTGATATGGTTAGACACATACTTTTGGCACCCCCTTGAGTTTAGAGCCACATCTATATCACTTACATCACATCCTTTGATTGGCACATCATCAAGGGAAGGCATAGTAGTTAGAGGTATGAAGTCACATAGGACTTTGTTCATACCATTCATCATATGTGCAACTAAAATGAGGTAAGGTGCACATCCTTACCAAGCCCAAATGTGTCCTCGTGGTAGTCAAGTCCCTGCTTTCCATTGCTAGTTTGAATTGATCATACCCTAATTACAAATATCCCATAGAATATATTGCCCTTCTTGAAAATGCCTCTGCAAACTCATTTACAATTGGCCCTGTACCCACATTTCTAATTGTAACCTTGTTGACGGGCTACATATCCTAGATAAAGCATAAAGAACCATTTTTCTTCGGAACTGTGAACCACCTGTTTGAATATGAAGCACAAGAAGGCTCCAAAATACCCATCTTGATCTTTTCATTAAGCAACTCAATGAGTTTTGGCATATGATCCTTTGGAACTAGAATAGGCCTCAAGTTCCCATGTATATGAGGGATAGTGAAGATCACCATAGGAGAAACAATGGATGGATCAACCATGAGGCTCAAATGCAAAAGCTTTTCCATGTTTGGCAAGCATGCCTACAAAGCATACCTTTTCTGCTCTTGTCAAATTATCCTCGCAACCAACCTTTAACTCCTTCAAAGAATCCTGTGTGAAATTGTGTCCAATCTTGCTTGGGTCACGAAGGCTAGGTACAAAGAAACTTGCTCCATATTATTTGTGCAGTCTTTTGGTAGAGGTAATTCCATTGAGTTCACTTTCTTTGCCACAGACTTATACTTAGTATCCACTCACACATCAATACCTTGAGCATTTTTAAAATCCTCAATAACTTTGTACCTTTCTATGGAGCATACTTTCACAACCTCATTTTGAACACACAAAATGAAATCCACTAAAGACTCCAAGTCTTGCATGGTATCCACAATTGAATACTCATCAAACATGCCTGCTATGAATTCCTCATTTTCTATCAAACCATTTTTCCTCAAACATTTTTGTACACTATCTACATGTTGCATTAAAAAGAGAATGGGGTCTACGAGTGCCTCTTTATTTGTAAGTTTAAGGGAGTCAAACCTCTAGTATTAACAAAGCAATGCAAGGACAAATTTTGAATTCAAACACGCAAAATGGCTAGTTTATTTGAATTCAAATCTCCCTCCCAAAATGAATTTTAAGATCTAGTGGGCAAAGCGTGTAGATCATGGATCTATAATTTCCACTCAAATCAAAAATCATATGTAAGAGTTATGAAGGCCAAAAATCATAAAGTTGTACACCCCCTTTTTTGGGGGGAAGGTGCATTCTTTGACCATTTTTACACCTCTATTACACACCCGCCATTATTGTTCACATCTCATGCACCTATTTGTCAAAATGTTAATCACCTCCATAATCTCATGGCAAATAAAGAGACCCTCATAGACTCCATTTTCTTCTTAATGTCTTTCACCTCCGTTCAAGTCCTCACACTTTATAAATGTGATAGATACATAGTCAATTAATCCTACAAAACCTATAGAAAACATCTCTTTTGCATATATATCATGCAAGAACCTTTGCCTTCTTGTACCACTGCAATCCCACTCTACAATGGTACATGGAAAAAACCCCTCATATCCCTATAGTCCTTGAATTCTTTGTTTTTTTTGCAAGGGTTGCACTTTGGTACTTTCACGGTTCTTTTCATGGTCCACACAAATAGTAAGGAATTGGACCACATGATTTTCATCCCTACTCCTTATCCCAGCATAGGCTGAACCATCATCCATTACCTTTGTTTCCATACAAGTAGCAATGATGTATGGCTGCCCAAGGATAAGAGGGTATGTAGACATCTGCTGGACAAAGAAATTTTGGTCATCTTTCACATCCCCTAAAGTCACCCTTACATTCATACAATCTCCATAAAACTCTCTTGATGAGTTGTTTGCTGCATGGATCATCCATCCATGATATATATCAATTGGCCATTTTCCTTTTTGATATAAACTCTTTGACACAAGATAAATTTTTGGCCCATGATCTATAAGTTCAATGTATGGCTCTTCTAAGCCTCCCATTTTGACTAGGGTCTCTGTAGTTGCTCTTACCCAATGAGTCTTGGAGTAATAACTCTTGTGAGTGGCCTGAACTTCATCATCATCATTTAAGAAGAGAACTTGTTTTACTCCTCCCCTAGACTTGTAGCAACACTGAAGCACCAAAGACATGGAAAAATATATGATTTTCCATCATGAAGCAATTCCTTTCAAGTGATGCAAAGGACAAAGTGGCTACCGAATGGCGGATTTTGAAGTTTCTCTCCTGTGAGTCTATCCACAAATATGTGGACAAGTTTTGGGATTTACATTTCAAGGCTATCGTCTTTCAAAAGATAGACTTCACCGGGAAAAATCAACAATTCTATGCAGGATCACTTGAAGAGATGGCCGAGTACGTCAATTCCAAATGGGCTGGTTCTATCACCAAAGTAATAAACCACACTAAGATTGCTTCACACATCAATTTCCAACAAGGGGATAGAAGGAATGTCAATCCCATGGAAAGCAAAGACAAAAGTGATGCAAAGGGGAAAACCAATGCCAAAAACTCTTCTCAAGACAATTCCAATAACAACAACGACAACAATCGGTCCAAGGAGAAGAGAGTTTACAAAGGAATAAATAAACTCTTCCTTGAAGAGCTTAAAGCTTTTTAAAAGGACCACAAATTTTTTAAGTGTGGGGAGCAAGAACATGGCTATTGTTCTTGCCCCAAGACAAATGCCTGCAATGAGACTCCTAGAGACTCCACTATCGAAGCTCCAAAAGAGGATGCTCATTGCAAAGGGTCACCTCTTTCCTATGCTTGGGGAAAGCTAAGGGAGCATGATGCATTCATCTTGTTTGACCCTGGCTCTACTTACAACTTTATATCAATGGAGTTGGCCACCAAGTTGGACATTCAAGCTTTCGAGATGGGAGACACTGTGACTGTTGATACAACTTTCAACAGACAACAGTCTCTTTTACTCCCCTAATTGGGAAGTTGAGGCTTCATGTCCAAAGCTACATAGAAAAAGACTTTTTCATCTCTCCTCAACAACATGAGGATGTTATCCTAGGGGCACCAACATGGAGTTCCATGAAAGGATAATCTACTTCACCTACAGGGAAAAGAGCATGTATGTAGATGCTAGTGAGTCTTGTCATACTATTCCACTTTTAAATTCTCTTGCTTTTGATCATTCAATGAAAATCTCAGTTTTTGCGTAAATGATATTTGTCAATGAGTCTCTAAAAGATCCTAATGTTCCATCAAATGTAAATGTAGGAATCAAGAAGAGTTAGACTTGTATAATTTTCTAAATGGATTTCAAAATGTGGGGATGATGACCATCGAATTGAGCTCCTACCAGGAGGTTCACCGCCTAACAAGCCTCCTTATTGAGTTTCCCAATTTCAGCAAGAGGAGATCATGAGGCAAGTAAAAGAATTAGTGGACAAAGGGATGGTGAGCCCTACATCCTCTCCGTTTTGGTCTCCAGTTATTTTAGTGAAAAATAAAGATGGTACATACCGTATGTGTGTGGAATATCGAGCACTAAACCATATCACTATCAGAAACAAATTTCTCATACCTTGGGTAGAGGATCTATTTGATAAGCTACAAGGCTCTACCTACTTCAGTAGGATTGACCTTAAAAGTGGCTATAATCAAATAAGGATAATAAATGAAGATATCCTAAAGACTGTGTTTTGTACAACATTTGGTCTTTATGAATATCTAGTCATGCCTTTTGTCTTGATAATGCACCATCCTTGTTCAATCATTTAATGGACAAAATCTTTAGACCCTATGGAAAATTCACTGGAGTGTTCTTTGTTGATGATATCATCATCTACTACAAGTCTTTGGAGGAGCACAAGCAACATTTCCAAGTGATTTTCAAGCTTTGTGGGAGAACAAGATTTTTATCAATCAAAAGAAAAGCAAATTTTTCCTTCAAGAGATTCAATACTTAGGTCATATTATCTCTCAAGTTGGTATCCATATGGATCCATCAATGTTGGAGGTAATAAAATCTTGGCATAACCCAAGGAATATACATGAGCTAAGAAGCTTTATTGGTGTGTGTGTGCATACTATATACGCTTTATGGAAAAATTCTCTCAAATAGCAGGACCATTACATGACTTAACAAAGAAGAAAGTCAAGTACTCATGGATTGATAAGGAGAAATTTTCTTTTGACAAGCTCAAAGAGAAGCTTACCTCCCAACTAGTCCTTATGCTTCCGAATCTCTCAAAGCCATTTGAGGTTGAATGTGATTCTTTTGGTGATTGCCTTGGAGCAGTCTTGCTTTAAGAATAGCATATGAGATCCGAAGGCTCAATATGAATGAGCGGGTCTTGGTCATTTATGAGAAAGAGCATTTAGTTGTTCTACATGCCCTAGACACATGGTAGCACTATCTATTGGGGACTCCATTTATTTGTGAAGAGACCTTTTCAAAAATTACTAAAGACTTATGTTATAAAAGTAGATCAATGCTCATAATGGGAAACGTACCTACCCCTTGTAGAATATGCATACAATAATACGGTTCATACTTCTATGAGAAAAGAACTTTTTGAAATCATTGAGGGAAGACCTAAAAGTCCCTTGCTATTTAAAGTACATGGGAAGATTTTTGTTGTCGACGAGTATAGCTGTGACCTACAATAATCTTTTCAAAAGATTAAGGAGTCTATATCCATCTCTCAACAAAGGAAAAAAGCTGATGCAGACAAACGTAGAGGGGCCTTAACGTTCAAAGAAAATGATTGGGTCCTACTTAAGTTTCCCAAGGCTTGATTGAGGCAAATGACGGGAAAAAATCCTACGGCCCATCAAAAGTATTTTGCTAGACTAGAAAAAAGATACAATGGTCCTTTTCAAATCTTGAAGCCAATCAATGAGATGGTGTATCAAATCAAGATGCTCAACGATTGGCTCATACACAATGCTTTTCATCTGAGCCTACTTAAGCCCTACAAATCAGAGCCACCAAGTAAACCAATTATTGAAGACTCTCCCAAAATTGAAGACCAAGAAGAGGTGCTCTAACCCAAAGCTATCCTTCGGCATGAAGACAAGGTACTACAACATGGTAAGATTGTCTGATGGTATCTTATTAAGTTCAAAAATTATCCTTTAGAAGATGATAGATGAATGCAAGGAATACAACTTAAGGATAGTATGAACCTTGCCATGCTTACAATGCTACACTAGAGTAAGAAAATGTACAAATATTATTTAAATGAGTAATTTTTTGTCTTATTAGACTAATTCTCTTTTTATTGTACACAAATTTAAGGAGTATGCATGCTTAGAATCATGTTTGTGATGACGAATCTCAAACAACAAGTATAATTTTCCACTCTACTTTGGGAGAATGAAATGGACTAAAGAGCAGACATGTATGCGAGAGCTAAGTCTCCCAAGCCCCACATGGACTAGTCATCCATCCATCTTGGAATGATGTAGTAAGGTAAAAAGGGATCCTCTATCCGCTGAGAAACATTAACTAACTATCCTATGATGTAGTTCATAGGCCATTTCCATTATACAATGTCTCTCTATATTTGCATATGGCATTGATTATATGCTACGCTATTTTCTAGGTAAGAAGATTTGTGAGTTTCATGGATTGCAATGTGTTGTTTTTTGGTATTTTGCAAGGATAGTGCGCCTCTGTTTGCAGAGAATCCCACGCCCACTAGTTTGACAAAAACCATAATTATTCCATGATATTGCAGTCTATCATGGGTAGTGACATGCACTTCTTGGAAATAATGTGTGGCATGCGTAGAGTGTGTAATGATATTTTGTCACTCAAAAACTCCGATCTCTACATCAAGCTCTAGATAACACAATTCTAGATGGACTGGCCATCATTCCTTGAAGGTTTACCATTAGGGAGTACCTACTTGTTGATTGAGGACATCTTGATCTTCCATGGTTGGTGATTCCATTTCTTGTAGCAAATGCAAATGAGGACACAAAAAAAATTAGTTTCAATCTCTCAAGTACTGGTATCTTTGTGGAAGGACATTTGAAATGCTAAAACAGATGCAAGGCTACTTGCACCAACGTATCAAGCAGCCAAACGTGCAATTTTTCCAGGGATCATTGCAGCTTTCTACATTCTCCATAATATTTGGTTTCAATTTTTTCACATGAGATGAGGTCAGTTGTGATATTGGATGATGAGAAACTGCTACATCAAAATGCAGCTAGCATGGCTAGTACAGCCTCTACTAGGGATACTTTGGTTTTATACATGCGTGTAGGCCACATGGATTCATGCAAACTATGGATTGTATATTCTATATACCTTGGGCACTGGGATGAATTAATTAGTCCTTTATCCTCTATCTAAGTGTCGAAATGTATTCCAATTGCATGGAAAGGATTTTGATTCATTTTTGTATGTTGACAAATGCTCCGATCGACTCCCTTAATGTCCTTCTATGACCATGCCAACGCATCTCTATAGTGTCTGAGCATAGCTATCAATAGATGATCTTCATTCTCTATGAGGATAGTGGCAATGTATGCTAGATTTGGTTCCTCACTGGGTTCAACTAAGTCAATGCGCTTGGATTTCTTAGGTTTGTCATAGGACATCCTTGGTTCCTTAAGTTCCCGCATCACTTGTTGAACCATAATCTTTTGATGCTCTATCATGTATTTTTTGTAGTAAGAGGGTGCATTAAATTTTTCCATTTCTTGGCCCTTTTCACTCTCCATTTTAGTTGTCCAAACCTCTTTCAAGGTTTGATTTAGTATTCTCATTTGTACTTGGTTTTTGTCATACTAGATGACATTTTAGTTGTGTCTCTGGTTTTTACCTTGCTTTGCTTCTTAGGATTGGTCTTTGTTGAAGAAGGTCTTACGTATCCACATGTAATTTTGTCCTCCTATGAGCATCAAATAATGTGTTTTTTTCTTTAAAAGAGGCACAAGTTTTCCTTGTGTGTGCTTTTGTTTCCTCATCATCTTGCTTGATATCTTTCTTGTCTCCTAGATTTATAGTTAAGAAAATTATAGAAGCTCACCTCTCTTTCATTTGGTTTTGTTTCATTTTCATAGCTATATGATATCTCATACTCAACATGTATCTCAAAGACATCATCTTGTGAATCTTGAACTTATTCATCGCTTTCATCACTTAGGTATCTAATGAAAATCTTGCTAAGTATGTGTTTGCACTCAGCTATTTCCTGAGCGTCTCGATCATCGTCTTGGGGGTTCACCCGTGAGACATGTAAGTTACCACGTAAGTTCAAATGAATGGGATTTTATATTACATAAATTTAAAAAAATTAACAAGATTATATTAGCATAAGGTGTCTCTTAATTGATTCTATGGAAAAATCTGTAAGTTTTTAAAGAAAAAAGTGTTATTTTATTACCTAAAGCATGTAAGTAAAGGGGTTTTTTTAATATCCTTTGAATGCACATTAAATGAATATTTTCTTAAAGGTTCACTCTTTGAGATTATTGGTCTGTGACCCTGATTCCATGATAACACTCATCATATGGAAGGGTGCAATGTCAAAGCCCTCTTTGTCAACAAATTTTGTTAGGGTTGTTTTCTTCATCCCAGCCAAAAGTTTAAAGCAATTTTTCTAGAAATGGATTTGGAATGTAGTCTTTGCACTCCACTTTTTCCTCCAAAATTAAATCCTCCCTAACTAGGCTCTCACATTTGGATGCTTTACACATCCACATATATGCTCTAGCTTGTAACCATTCAGGTATTTCCTTCTTGTTGACCATTGTTGTCTTCTTTACAAGAGTGTGACTAGATTCTCTATGGCTATGGCCCTTGACATTGGTTCTCATTGTAACTTCCTTGTGTCCCAAGTAGATATGGTCATAGCCCCAATCTTGTGCCATCTTAAGTTGACCCATGAATGGAACTATATAGAGACTATATATCTCTAGATCAAATTCATGATCCATATTGATCTATGTGATAGTTGAAGATTTAAAAGTTGTACTATCATCTTTTATATTCCTTAATGTCTTCCATAAGGCTTGTGCCTATGACTCGTCCACTTCTACAATAGGCATCATCACTTTTGACTTGGTGTCATCCATGGTATTAGCCACTACCCTTGTGTACGTTGGTGTTTCAATCTCAGGCTTCATTTTATCAATAACTTTGTTTTCTTTGTGATCAATTAACCTACCTCTTGGTGCATTAACACTTATTGTTTAAGGATGTTTCATTTTTTTGGCTTCATTAGAGCTTGAGCTATCTCTATGAGCCATTTGCACATATCTAATCTCTATTTTTCAGGCTCAGGGTGTAGATATGTCAATCATCTCTATTCCAAAGTCTGGTTGGCTTTCATTCTAGCCTTGTAAACCTATAATAGAGCCTCTAGGGTTTTGTTTACTAGCATTGAACCTCCGGATGACATTTTGAAAGACTCCGCTCATTCAGTTCATTGCTTGTTTTCTCTTTCATGTTTATGATGCTCCCTTGTTTTTTTTTCTTTCAATTTTTCTTGCTTTTAAGCTTTAAATTGAATAAATCTGAATAAAAATAAAAATTAGAACTTACTCTTTATGTGTTGGAGGTTTTTCACACTTAAAGAGACAAAAATTAGATTTGTAACCATTTATGATTGTGTTGGAGCATATACTCATATTTGAAGATGGGTGTGTATCATAAATAATGAATATTTACTTTTATGCTAGAGTAAAAGTGTTGATTTGTATTGGAGATAATCAATTGTTTCACTAAGATTAAGGTTTATGAATTAAGAATTTCTTTGAGTCCTTGTGTTAGATCAGTGATTTATTCACACATGGCAGAATGTTGACAAAGTTTCTACTTGAGGCTTTTTTATTGTACTTGATGCTTATCTTGTATGGTTAGAAGTGCTTCAACTACGATAATGTTATCACCTTGTTGTGTTAGATAAGCTACTCACACTTTTGCGTATGTTTCCAATCAAAGTTTTCAATTCATTAGGGAGAATTTGGATGAAAAAAGGGTTGTGTAAGGATCTAAAAAGAGGAAATATAAAAAAGACCATGAAGATCTTATCAAAACTATTCAACATGGGTACTCCTTGAATAGAGCTCATCAAGTGCCACCCATGGACCATTTGAGCACTAAATTTGGAGTTCATATGAAAAATTTATGGCTAAAATAGTGCAAAATTGTGACATTTAGTAGCCTAGTAACTTGTGTGTAGTAGAAAATAGCATAGAAATAGTGAGCATTTCATTAGAATAGATTCCTAATGAGCATAGAAAGAGTGCTTGGATGGAGAGAGCAACAAAAAGCATAACACCTACTTAGATAGGCATGAATAATACTTCAAAAGAGAGAGAAATTAAGCTATTGAGAACAATTCAGGACCGGATTGATATGGATCCGGTCCCCCCTCCAAAAGGCTTTGTATTATAGGTTTCCCCAATCAAGGGAGAAATTTTACAATACAATTCTTGGTGTTCCTTCAATTACTAGCTAGTGCAACGAAGATGGAAGCTTCAAGCACTAAGAAAACACTTTAAAACAAAACAACAATTCCCTCACTGTCTCCGACTTAAGACCTCACACACCTTCAAAGATGATGAGAGCTATTGGGGTATGAGAGTAGATTGAGAGGAAGAAGGAGTAGTCATATAAGAAAGAAGTATATCTACTCACCTAACCACTCATAATAGCTTAGCATAGCTTAGTAAATATCATGGTAGAGGAGATGAGCATGAATTGAAGCTTGGCTCTTGATTGGATTTGCATCACAAAGCCAAGAGTTGTTGGTGTAGGCCTCTCTTCTCCAAGCTTGGAGTAGATGATAAGCTTTTCATTAAAGCTTGAGAAGGAGAGAGAGAGAGAGAGTCTTCTTTCTCCACACATGAGATTGTGTGAGTGTGTGTGTGATTATGCCTTGTCAAATTCAGCCCCCTCTCTCTCTTGGTCGACCCCTATTGGAATTTACTCATGCTGGCAACCCATTGGACATTGCAAAGCTTAGCCAATGAAAATTGAGAAGCAAAAGTGATAGCCTTGTGACATGTGTCCCCATTTCCCCTTTTGTGAGAGCTTTAGGTAATTGATTAATGCAATTAAATTCTCATTGTACCCCTTAGTCTTCTGGACAATAGGAATCAGGCAAGCCATTGGGCTACTGAATGCTCATTGGACCCCTTGGGAGACTGGCCAATAGCCTTCTAGAGAGCTTAATTCTTATTGGTTCTTTCATTGTGTGTGTTTAAATGAATTAAACTAGATTTACTCTAGCCTAATTCTTATTGGTCCACCTCTATGGCCATCCAATAGGATTTGAATGGAGCTTGTGGACAATTGGCCTAGGGAGCTGACATGTGTCCACTATGCCCTTTGTGTAAAGGCGCTTGCATGAGTGTGTGTTTTTCTCTCTCATCCCCTACTAAAAGGGCCCGCCCCCTCCTATGTAGGATCTTACAAAGACTTTTCAGCACACTATAAAGCATCCATTTTTCCCTAGGGTTGGACCATAGGACTTTACATTAAATTTTGGATCCTTAGCATTTTGGAAGTCTTAATGGGCACTAGGGAAAATTTGGACTCACAAAGGGGCCTTATAAGGAGTTTGACTTCCTCGCTCATGTCCAAAACAAGCATGCAATTAAATTTTTGCAAATCAAATCTAAACTTGGTAGAGATTTGGCAGTTAGAATCTACTCTTCAAGATTTTTCTATTGATATATAGCACACCACAAGATTCCTCATATTTTGAAAGATTATATTTTTGATTCTCTAGATTCTAGATGGAGTTGTCACATCACAAGAGAATAGAAAATCGAATCTTTCAAAATATGAGAAATCTCATGGCATGCTATACATCAATAGAAAGAGCTTGAAGAGTAGATTATAATTGTCAAATCTCCGCCAAGTTTATATTTGATTTGCAAAAATTTTAGCGCACGCCCGTTTTCGACATGAGAGAGGAAGTCAAACTCCTTATAACGCCCCTTTGTGAGTCCAAATTTTCCCTAATGCTGAACCTTAGGTCTTTGAAGCCCATTGCTTGCACATTTCTCTTCTGCAGATGGTCCCCCTTTGGATCCATATTTTCCCTCCTTTGGATCCCTACTGTGACTAATCTGCTAGCCTTACCAATAATCTATATTTTTCTCCCCTCGTACTTCCCCATACTAAATGATCAGTTTAACATGAGAAAATCATTAAGGAGAATTATTTATTATCTATTATGACATCACCTCTCTCTTGAAATCATATCCTTCCTTAACTATAGGGTAGAGAAGATAAAGCGTATTCATTAGTCCTTTTTCTAGGGGGTAGAGGATCCCTATGTTACACTACGACATCGTTCTAGAATGGATGACTAATCCATTTGGTGCTTGAGAGCCTAAGGGTGCCGCAAGAATGTCTGCACATTAGTCCCATCAATCTTCCATAGTAGAGTGACAAGCTCTACTTGGTGTTTGGAAGACGTCGTCTCCACAAACTTGATTCTAAGCATGCATACTACTTAACATTTGTGCACAATAAAGAAAAAGAGAGTCTTATAAGAAAAAAAAATTGTACATTTGCTTACTCTAGGGAAGCATTGTAAGCATTGACAAGGTTTAGGTTATCCTTTAATTGTATGACTTGCATCCATCTAGCATATTCAAAAGGATAGTTCGTAAACTTAACAAGATACCTTTGGATAATCTTATCGCCTCTTAATACCTTGTCTTCATGTAAGAGAATGGACTCGGACTGCAACACCTCTTCTTGGTCCTCGATCTCTGGTGGGTCTTCAATAGTTGGTTCTTGAGGTGGCTCTCCTTTGTAAGGCTATAGTAGTCTCAGATGGAAAGCATTGTGTATGAGCCAATGATTTGGAAACCTGAGTTTATAGGCCATCTCATTGATTCGTCTAAGAATCTGGGAGGGACCATAGTACCTTTTTGCTAACTTAGCATAGTACATTTGGTGTCCCGTAGGATTCTTGCTCGTCATGTGCCTTAATCGAGCCTTGGGGAAATTTACGCAAGACCCAATCATTTTCTTTAAAGTCTTCAGCTCTTCTGTGCTTATCAGCAACAGCCTTTTGCATTTGCTGTGAGATAGAGATAGCATCCTTAATCTTTTGGAAAGATTCTTGTAGATCTTGTCTATACTCATTTGCATCAAAGATCTTCCCGTGTACCTTAAGTAGTAGGGGACTTTTGGATCTTGCCTCAATTACCTTGAAAGGTGCTTTTCCCGTGGAAGTATATAAAGTGTTATTGTAGGCATACTCCACTAAGGGTAAGTACTTCTCCCATTGGGACCTTTCAATTACCTCGAAAGGTGCTTTTCCCGTGGAAGTATATACAGTGTTATGGTAGGCATACTCCACTAAGGGTAATTACTTCTCCCATTGGGACCTTTGATCTACTTTTGTTACATAGGCTTTTAGTAGATCAAGAATTGTTAGGTTAGCTATTTTGCTTTGGCCATCCATTTGGGGGTGATAGGACAAAGAGAAGTTTAGCCTTGTCCCTGAGTTCTTAAAGAGACCCTTCCAAAAATTAGTGGTCATTCTAGGATCTCTATTCGACACTATGGACATCGGCAAGCCATGGTACTTGAAGATTTGGGACATGAGGAGGGTTTCCATTTGATGGGATTTGATAGTATTTTTGACAGGTGTAAAATGAAGTTGTTTATTGAACTTGTCTACTATTGTCCATATTCCCGTATTCCCATGGATAGACTTAGGCAATCCAAAGATAAAATCCATGGATATGCTCTCCCATGGTGAATTAGGGATTGGCAAAGGTTGAAGCAATCCAAGTTGCTTCCCTTTATCAAACTTTGTCTTTTGGCATACCACACATTTAGAAATACACTCTTGTATGTTTTCTTTCATGGCAGGCCAATAGAAATATGTTTCAATCCTTTTTAGGGTAGACAGAATCCCTCTGTGCCCCGGATAAGGAGGAGCATGAGATTCATACATTACTTTCTCACGTAGTGAGTTAGTCATGCATAATCTATTGCCATAGAGAAGATAACCATCTTGTAAATTAAATGATTCCTCTTTCTTCCCTAGTGCAAGGGTTGAAATTAGATCTCTAAAATTGGGATCAATAGCATGCTCATCTATCATAGAGGATAGATCATTATGAGCTGCTATGGAAACCGTATTCACTCTTGGCCGTCTTGAGAGTGCATGGGCTACTTGATTATGCTTGCCAGCAATGTGAGCAATATGAAAATTAAATTACAAAAGGAAATTTTCTCACCTCATTTGTTTGTCAAAGAGCTTGGTCTGCGTCATGAAGTACTTAAGGCTTTGGTGATCCGTCCACAGAATGAAAGGAGTCCCCAATAAATAGTGCTTCCACGAGTCCAAGGCTTGTAGAACTGCGAGGAGTTCCTTTTCATATATGCCTAGAGCTTTCTCAAAAGGGTCGAGCCTTTGACTTTCATAGGCTATGGTGTACCCTTCTTGGAGAAAAATAGCTCCAAGGAAATCTCCACAAGCGTCACCTTGGACCTCAAATGGTTTTGAGAGATCCGGTAGTGTTAAAGCATAGGTTGAGAGATAAGATTTTCTTTAAGCTTTTTAAAATAGTTGTTCTCCTTGGCAAACCATGTATACCTAATTTTTTTCTTTGTTAGATCATGTAATGGTCCTGCTACTATAAGTGAGAACTTTTCTATGAAGCGTCTATAGTATGCACACATACCTATAAAGCTTCTTAATTCATGAAGATCCCTTGCATTAGGTCATCCTTTTATTACCTCTAGCTTTAATGGATCCATTTGGATGCCATCTTGAGAGATAATGTGACCTAAATACTGAATCTCTTGTAATAAAAACTCACTTTTCTTTTGATTAACATAAAGTTTATTCTCTCATAGAACTTGAAATATTACCTGGAGGTGCTACTTGTGTTCATCTAATGAATTAGAGTAGATGATAATATCATCAAAGAACAATCTAGTAAAGGTTTGGTGAGGCTTGAATAGCTTCTCCATCAAGAGGTTGAATGTGGCTAGTGCATTGGTGAAACCAAAAGGCATGACTATATATTCATAAAGACCAAACGTAATGCAAAATGCGGTCTTTACAATGTCTTGATCAACTATCCTTATTTGATGATAGCCACTTTTTAGGTTGATTCTACTAAAGTAGGTCGACCCTTGTAGCTTATTAATTAGGTCTCCTACCCGTGGAATGGGAAACCTATTCTTGATAGTGATCCTAATTAGTTCTCTATAGTCGACACACATGCGATATGTGCCATCTTTCTTTTGCACTAATAGCACGGGTGAACAAAATGGAGATGAGATAGGCCTAACCATACCCTTCTCAACTAACTCAAGCACTTGCCGCAAAATCTCCTCTTGTTGAGCTTGAGAGACTCTATAAGGAGGTTTATTAGGCGGTGAACTTCTTCTTGGAATAAGTTCAATTGCATGGTAATCATTGCCTCGTTTAGGAGGTAGTTCACAAGGGATGTCGTCAATAAAAACATCTTGAAATCCCTTGAGAAAATTGGATAACTCTAATTGTTTGTGATTGTTTATAGTCTCTTTTGCTAAAGCATTAGGTTCATTTTGAGAATCTTTAACAAAAATCATGTACACAAAAATAGAGCTCATTATTGACTTATTGAAATGTTATGTATGTACAATGGGTATGGTGTTACCCAACTCCTTAGCATCTATGTACATATCTTTTTCCTTGAACCTAAAGTAGATTTTCCTTTCAACGAATTTAACATTGGCAGCCATGTGATCAAACCATGGTGCCCCTAGGATTACATCTTCGTGCTTGAGAGGAGAGATAAAGAAGTCCTCTTTGTCCACATAGCTTTGGACATGGAGCATCAATTTCCTAATTAAGGGAGTGACTGAAGTTTCTTGCCCCTTGAAAGCACAATCGGCGGGTAGGACATCTCCCATCTCGTAGGCTTGGATTCCTAGCTTGGTGGCCAACTTTGTGGATATGAAATTGTGAGTAGAACCAGGGTCAAAGAGAATAAAAGCATCATGTTCTCTTAAATTTTCCCAAGCATGGCATAGAGGAAATCCTTTGTGGTGAGCTTCCTCTTCTTGGATTTCAACCAAGGTAGCTCTATGAGGCTCATGGAGGGTTCTCCTTTGGGGGCAAGCACGGTATGCATGCCCTTGCTCGCACATTTGAAACATCGGTTATCCTTACGATAACGCTCAAGCTCTTCAAGAGAGAGTTTGTTTTTGCCTTTGTAAACTCCCTTCTCCTTAGCTTTGTCGTTATTGGAATTTGCCTTGGGAGACTTTTGGACATTGTCCTTCTCCTTAGGCTCATTAGAACCCTTGTTTTTCGTGGGCTTAGTATTTCTCTTTTGCCTGTTTGAGAATTTATTTGTGAATCCACCATGATATGTTGTATGACCGCAGATATGGTGCGTGGCCTTTGGGAGTTAACATACCGTCAATTCTTCAGTTAAGCCCGCACAAAATTGTTGTTTTTGCTCTTCAAATTCCATCTTTTTGAAGACAGTGGCTTTGAGATGTAAGTCCCAAAACTTGTCTACATATTTATGAATGGATTCATAGGGAGAAAACTTCAAGCTTCACCATTTAGTGGTACTTTGTCTTTGGCATCCGTGGCCAAAAACTGCTTCATGATGGAACCTCTTAAAGCTTTCCATGTTTGTGGAGCTTCACTGTTTGCCCGTACGCTAGACCACCATTGCGTGGCGGAATTTTGAAAGTGCATAGCTACATGGTGTAGCTTAGAGGACTCCATGAAGCCCTCATCTCCAAACGCTACATCGACTTGTTGGATGAAAGCCAAGACTTTGCCCGTAGCACCAAAGGTGTCACTGTAGGTAACGAAAGAGATGCTCTTTCCTCCCTCTTTGAGATTCTTGATCTTGGACTATCTCTTCCATGCGGCATAGGATTTCCTATGGCTTTTTCTTTTTGATGGTTCAAAAGGTGCACCATCGCTTTCTCTAGATAATGAAGAAGAGGGTGACCTCTTTCTCGCCTTTTTCTTGCCTTGTTCCTCTTTGTCTACACCATCACTTTCTTCATAAGAGGAAGAGGATGAAGAAGATGGAGAAGAGGGTGACCTATTTTTCGCCTTTGTCCTCTCTTGTTTTCTGTCATTCCTCTTTGAATTATGTTGTGGAGAAGTGCACAATGGTCTTCTCCATTTAGGAGGTAATGGAGAGCATTTTTCCTGCCATCTTTGTGGAGCCATCTCTACCGAGGTGGAAGGAGAATCACTTCCTTCTCATTATTTGGGTGGGAGCTCTTGAGTTTTCCTTTGGGAAGGAGAGGCATCATCAAGTAGTAGATTTTTTATCCCTTTGTACGCATCCTTTTCTTCTTCCCGAATCGGAGAGAGGCCTCTTTTGGAAGTCTCGCAAGGAGGCTTCCTAGGTACTCTCTCATCATGGTGGGGAGTTTGGAGAATTCCATGAGCACGAAGTTGCCGTGGTACTTCACTTTGGAGGGATGGATTTCCCATGGCTTGTTGAATCCTAGAAACAAGGTAGTTAACAAGCATAGGGGCATCATTAGTAGCCTGCTCATTAGCAAAATCAAAGTTATCAACATTAATTTCACTCTCTTTACTATTTTCAGCCATTCTAACAATTTTTTAGGTGTAATATTATTAGGTGTACTTTGGCACTTCAAGCCCTAGTTGCTACTCCTCTTTACCCATTTAGAAAAGCACTCAAGCTATTGTACCCATGGCTCACATATCATTAATTGCAAGGAATAGAAGAGAGGGTCTTTCAACACCAAAATAGTATCGGCTCTTATCAGGCTTCTAAGCTCCATAGTGGTAAATCCATAGTAAATCCCCGTATGAATGCACTATTAAGACCATAGCTCTCGACAGTGATGCCCCGTTATATGCATGAAGGAGATGCAAGGATGAAAATTCCCTATTCTACTTACTCAAATTCAATTAATAATACCAACCATTTATAGATAGCTTGAGGACCTCCCTTTTTTATCAAGAAAAGAGAAACCTTGTGCTCTGATACCAAGGTGACATTTAATGGCCTAGTAACTTGTGTGTAGGAGAACATAGCATAGACATAGTGAGCATTTCATTATAATAGATTCCTTATGAGCATATCAAGAGTGCTTAAATGGAGAGAGCAATAAAAAGCATAACACCTAGTTAGATAGGCATGAACAATACTTCAAAAGAGAGAGAAATTAAACTATTGAGAACACTTGAGGACCGGATTTATATGGAGTCGGTCACTGAAGGAGTAAGAGCGGAAGTGCGACGCGAGAGAGAGTGCGAGAAGAAGAGCATGAAGATATGGTGAACTCTCTCTACTGTAATGTGTAGAGCATAGTGATTTCTTATTAGGTTTTTACAAAAGAATATGTGTACATACCTGGCGGCCCGCCCACTTACCTAGGCGACCACATTGGGCTTTATACCCCAACAACCTCCCACTTAAAGTCCAATGTGGTAATTTAAGTGTGAGAGAAGCGACTATACAAGCTAATATACAAGAGATGTAGAGAAGTGATGTACTACCCTACACCTAACTGCTTGCAAAAATGCGCAAAGCTCTCTGAGGGAAGTCCTTTTGTAAGTAGATCAACAGGATTTTCTGTGGTGTGAACTTTGACAAGCTGAAGTTGCTTATCCTCGAGCATTTCCCTGATGAAATGATACTTCACATCCACATGCTTTGTCTTTGAGTGATAAACTGGATTGCGAGCCAATTGTATAGCACTTTGACTATCACAATATAACATAAGCATCTCTTCTTTGATTCCCAAATCTATTACTAGTCGATTAAGCCAAATTGATTCTTTGCATGCCTTTGATGCTGCAACATATTCAGCCTCTGTAGTAGATTGAGTAACACAATCTTGTAATCTAGAACGCCATGATATTGCTCCACCAGCCAATGTAAAGACATACCCTGACGTAGAACTTCAGTTGTCTAAGTCACCTGCATAATCTGAGTCTGTAAAACCCTTTACACTTAGCTCCTGACTCCCATAGCATATATGCATACTCTTTGTAGCTTTCAGGTATCTCAATATTCCTTTCACTGCCTCCCAATGTTTCTTACCTGGGTTTGACATGTATCGACTTACTACTCCCACTGCAAATGCAATGTCTGGGCGAGTAGCAATCATTTCATACATCAAACTACCCACTGCAGACGCATATGGAATCTTATCCATTTCAGCCTGTTCTTCCTCAGACACAGGACAATCTTGTTTGCTAAGTTTCACATATGGTGGCAATGCAACACTCAATGCCTTTCCCTTCTCCATATTGAAACGTTGCAAAACCTTGTCAATATACTCTGTTTGAGATAACCAAATCAACTTCTTTGATCTGTCTCTCTCAATGCGCATACCAAGTATATGACTTGCCTCACCCATGTCTTTCATGTCAAACGATTTTGCCATCTTTGACTTCAAAGCTGAAATTTCTTCCAAGTGCTTGCCAGCAATCAACATGTCATCCACATACAAAATAAGGATCAGCCAACTACCATCCTTAGCCTTCTTTGTATATAGACAGTGATCAAACTCACTACATTTGTAGCCTTGAGAAAGCATAAACTTGTGGAATTTATGGTACCATGCCCTCGGTGATTGTTTTAAGCCATAAAGACTCTTTAACAACTGGCATACCCAATCTTCCTTGCCTTTCTCAACAAACCCTTCTGGCTGCTGCATGTAAATTTCCACATCTAAATCACCATGCAAGAACGCTGTCTTGACATCCATTTGGTGCAACACCAAATCTAATATGGAAACCAATGCAAGAAAGCATCTCAATGTAGTCATCTTGACCACCGGAGAGAAGACTTAATCAAAGTCAATGCCATGTTCTTGCTTAAAGCCCTTGGCAACAATCCTTGCTTTGTACTTTGGCTGACTATCATGAGCGGTGATCTTATACCTGTAAACCCATTTACAAGGTAGAGCCTTTTTGCCCTGTGGTAATTTAACTAGCTTCCATGTCTTGTTTTTATGCAGAGCTGTCATCTCTGACTGCATGGCCAATTGCCAATTCCCAGAGTCCTTCATTTGCACTGCTTCCTTGTAACATGAAGGCTCATTGCAATCAGTCAACATGACATAGTTCATAGATGGAACAAACCTATCAGGAGGTCGCGTGACATGTCCAGGTCTATGCACAATAGGTGGTTCAGGCTCAGCCACAACCTGTGGTTCCACTCTATCCTGTCCTTGATCCTCTTGAGCTCTGACATTTTGTCTTGTACGTGCAGGTCCATCTTCTTGGAAGACAACTCTTCTAATCTCCTCAACCCTCTCTGGTTTAGAATGATATTTGGATTCATTAAAGTGAACATCATTGCTGCGGACAACCTTTCTGGATTCGGGATCCCAAAGTCTGTACCCCATCTCACCAGAATTACCATATCCTAGAAAGATGCACTTTCTACTCTTTGGCTCAATTTTGTTCCTAAATTCCTTTGGAACGTGAGTATATGCCTCACAGCCAAAGACTCTGAGATGCTTGTATGAGGGAATTTCTCCTGACCATACCATCTCTGGCACTGAATCCTTCTGCAAAACCTTGCTAGGAGATCTATTTACAAGATGAACAGCTGTTGATACAACTTCAGCCCAAAACCCATTAGGCAGCTGTGCGTTAGACAACATACTTCTGACCTTCTCTTGTATGGTCCTATTCATCCTCTCAGCAACACCATTTTGAGGAGGATTGTAAGGAGCAGTAAGTTCACGTTTTATACCTTTTGACTCACAAAAGTCCTGAAAGGCCTTTGAAACATACTCTCCACCATTGTCAGTGCGTAAGCATTTAAGCTTCTTGCCACTCTGATTCTCCACAAGTGTCACAAACGTTTTGAAAGCACTAAACGCTTCATCCTTGTGCTTGAGAAAGTAAACCCATACTTTCCAGTAATCATCTATAAATGTCATAAAGTAAGAAGCTCCCCCTAGAGATAGGCTAGGCATAGGTCCACACAAATCACTATGAACAAGTGCCAACTGTGTATCTCTTCTACTACTTCTATGCTTATGTGGCTGCTGTGTTTGCTTACCATACATACAATGTTCACAGAATTCAAAATCATTAAATGAAAAGCCAGGCAAATAACCAGAACGAGACAAGATTTCCATTCCCTTCTTGGACATATGTCCTAACCGGCTATGCCACAAAGAAACGTTCGGCTGCTTGGTTACATTGATTACATTTTTAGAGACATTTGATACATAAATCATGTAAAGTCCTCCAGACTTTACTCCATGTGCTACTGTCATAAAACCCTTGGATATCTTCCACATGTTTTGTCCAAAAGTGGTGACGTAGCCAGCATCATCAAGTAAACCTGTGCTAATCAAGCTCTTTGTAATTGCGGGAACATGTCTCACATTCTTCAGCGTGAAAGAAGAGCCATTCTGAAACTTCAATTGAACATCTCCAACACCTAAGATCTCACATGTCTGCCCATTGCCTAGCCGAACATGATCTTTAGTGGTCACATAAGAGGTAAACCACTCCTTGTTTGGAGACACATGAAGTGATGCCCCTGAGTCTATAATCCAGTCACTCAGTGCATTTCCATCAGATGCTGTAAGAAGAGCTGAGTCCATTGTATTCTTCAAGAAGTAGATGTCTCCTGACACTAGACTGTCATCTTCTGCAACAGTGTTTGTCACATTTATTTCTTGAATCTTCACTGAGGAGTTGTTCTTCTCACCATGGTCTTCAGCTTTCTCTTTGCCTTTTTTTGCTTTCCATTCTCTGCAGTCTCTTTTCATGTGACCCTTCTTGCCACAATGGTAGCATTCTATGTCACTCTTGCCTTTAGCACTGCGGGACTTGCTACGAGACTGATTCCTCTTTCCACCTTTGTACTTTTCTTTGGTACTTCCCCTGACAACTAAGGCTGTTCCTTTGCCTTTGTCCATTGTCTTTCTATTGGTTTCTTCAGTAAGCAGAATTCCTTCTACACCTGCTATGTTCAAACCATCTGGAGGTGCAGAATTACTCAAAGCTATGCGAAAAGTGTCCCAACTTTCCGGCAATGTGATCAACAGGAACATAGCTCTAACAAGTTCATCAAACTTGACACCTTGAGCTGACAACTAACTACAGATTTTGTTGAATTCATTCACATGATTGGACATAGGTGTCCCTTCTTTCATCTTCAAGTCAACAAGATTCTTAATCCAGTATACCTGTGAAGCTGCACTCTGCTTCTCATAAAGATCACTCAGCTTTAACCATGCTTGATAAGCCGACATCTCGTCTGCTACATTGAAGTAAACGCTTTCTGCCAAAGTCAGCATAATGGTAGAAAGTGCCAATTCATCCATTTTGCTCCATTCATCTTCGTCCATATCTTCTGGTTTTATCCCCTTGAGCTTTATAGGTTTTATCTTCTTATTTTGTACCAACACGTGCCAAATCTACTGCTTCCACAATGGGAAACTGGTTCCATCCTGCTTCTTGATATTGTAAAGAGCAGTGTCCTGTGATCCAGCCATAGCTACGCTTCACAATGGTTTACTTTCCTGGGAAAAATTCGGCAGAGTTTCCCCTGTAAACTGACCTCTGAACCAATATCAACCTATCAAATGAACCAAGAAAGCTTCAGATTCTGCATAAATTTCGGTAGAGTCTCCTTTGTAAAATGGCTCTGGTGTACTCAAAAACAGACCAAAAAACACTGTCTCTCTGACACTGTAAGCTGTGGTTAAACCTGTCCTGCACCTGTACTGTCTCTGACTGTCCTGTCACTGTCCTGTAAGCATAGACTGCGACAATGCCTCAACGGTAGTAAAGCAAAGATGCAATCCCAACTGTCTAACTCATAGTCAATACATCCTAGCTGCCTATCTAAGGGTGCTTGAGGGATCGCTCCAAGACTTGTATCACCGAAAGGATCTCAACATTTGAGAATCCCCCAACTCAATAAAACCTCACTCGACCCTCAACAAAGGTTGTAGTAAATATGACAGTACATAGACTTCCCACAAAGTCATACATCCACAAATTTCCCACTATATGCTGTAACCGCTGCGGCGGTTGTTTGCTGCGTGACTCACAGCCAGCAAACCCTCAACAAACATACATCATCTCTAACAATACATCCCATGTGGAAGTACCTGCAATGTCAGGATGAAATCTAGAATATCAAGCAGCAAACACAAGCTACCTGATGAACTAGTGGATGTCGCCTACAGTCTGTGTGTAGATGCGCCCGTGTCGTACGTGACACGCCTCCAAGAACTGTGAGCCGTCCTTCGATGTGTAGACAGCCAAAAATCAACACTCTGGGAGTGTCGATATCCTCAACACCTGCAGTCGTAGGCCGAAAACCCCAAATTTGCAGAGTCGGATCTGCACCCGCGGAGACCACGTAGTCGAAAATGGCCTGCGCAGACCTTTGTCGAAGCCGAACGGTGGGCGAGATGACCTCAGAATGAAATTCTCACAACACCGAGCCTATCGAATTTCACTCCAATCTGAGTTGGTGACTCTAGCCTCCTGCAGTGCTGCCCCGAGCCTCGATCTGAGCTCTGATACCAGTTGAAGGAGTAAGAGCGGAAGTGCGACGCAAGAGAGAGTGCGAGAAGAAGAGCATGACGATATGGTGAACTCTCTCTACTGTAATGTGTAGAGCATAGTGAGTTCTTATTAGGTTTTTACAAAAGAATATGTGTACATACCTGGCGGCCTGCCCACTTACCTGGGCGACCACATTGGGCTTTATACCCCAACAGTCACCCCTCCAAAAGGATTTGTATTATAGGTTTCCCCGATCAAGGGATACATTTTACAATACAATTCTTGGTGCTACTTCGATTACTAGCTAGCTCAATGAAGATGGAAGTTTCAAGCAATAAGAAAACACTTTAAAACACAACATCAATTCCCTCACAGTCTTAGACCCAAGCCCTCGTACACCTTCGAAGATGGTGAGGGCTAGCGGGGTATGAGAGTAGATTGAGAGGAAGGAGTAGTCTTACGAGAAAGAAGTATATCTCCTTATCTAATCACTCATAATAGCTTAGCATAGCTTAGTAATTGGTGTGGTAGAGTAGGTGAGCATGCATTGAAGAGTGGCTCTTGGTTGGATTCGCATCACAAAGCCAGGAGTTGTTGGTGTAGGCCTCTCTTCTCCAAGCTTGGAGTAGATGATGAGCTTTCCATTAAAGCTTGAGAGAGAGAGAGAGAGAGAGAGAGAGAGAGAGAGAGAGAGAGAGTCTTCTTGCTTCATACATGAGATTGTGTGAGTGTGTGTTAGCGGCTGGACACACTCAACGGAGGATGATTGCCCGGCGGGATACTAATTTCCTTTGTAATTATTCCTTAATTGAGAAGAAATCTTCATTTCACCTTTGTAAATAGTGGGGCTTGTAGAAGCTTCCAAATTGTATCCCATTTTTTACGTTTAGACTTAGTAAATAGTTAAATTGGAACATTAGGGTTTGAGATTGTAATGTATTTATACCACTTTTGACCTTAATGTAAAAAACCTTTTGTCATTTTTATAAGTTTTGTCTGTGTGAGTTGAGCGTACTCTGTGTACAAGAGAGAGTGAGAGTTTTATCTTGATGCTACACGTGCACTGGTGGTCGGAATCAAGTACAGAGAAGTGCAGCGTGTTGCGCTCGAAGAGAGCTACATGCCAACACCTACATTGAAGGTGTACGAACCGGCTTTGCAAGCATATATTATCCATTTTTGCATTTCAACATATCCACGTGTTCGCAATGAGTAGAGCTACACATTAGGCCCTTTAGTTTTCAGAAACATTGACCTGTAAATTTCGACCAAACATCCTACGTGATTTTGTACCGAGTGTTTAGGGTTGGAGTTTTCGTTCACGGACCTTAGGGATAGCTACCTATTGGTGTTAATAGGGTTTCCTCCAAGTTCTGTAGTGTTTCGAGAACGTTTGATGGGTATTTGGCTCTTGAAAGTATTGTAGGAAATCTCCTCTTGTGTACTCTTGAAGGCTGTAACTTAGACATTGGGTAGAGACCTCTATAGGAAGTAGTCAATAGTCGGTCGAGTGTAGGTTGACACCCTATGCTTTCTTCCACGCACTTGTGGGTCGAGCTTCGTCCTTAGTTGACAAATCTTGTTAGGTGAGTTCTAGCTGTGCTGACGTTCGTCGCGGCGTATCCGCCAACATTGACGCCACTGTCGGGGACGAAAAACCTAGGTAGGTGACCAAAACTAGTCCTTGATGATAGGGATTCTCTGGCTTGCCAGAGCCTTATTTTCCATTTAGATATGATCAGAGGATGGTGGAGTCTCTAGGTCTTAGGAGGAGTCTAGGGAGCGAGTGTCTAGCCTAGATCCTTCGACTTAGGTAGTATTAGGTAGGAGAGTAGGAGTTGGACTGGTAAAGGCGGTGAAAGGATAGCTTGAGAGTCCAGAGAGGCCAGGAAGAAACCGAGACACCAAAATCACCATCTCATATGATGAGTAGGAGTAGGGTAAGTAGGAAATCATGATTTATGATCTGGAGCACTTCATGCATGTTATAATTGATGTTAGGCTCATCAAAGAGCTGTAAAAGATGGAAAAGAGTGTTTAGAAGCTGAATTGAAGTTCAAAAGTTTTTGTGAGTATTTCTGAGAGAGCTGTAGAGCATAGGGAGTACTTCTGTGAGAAAAAAGTTAAATTTTAAGACAGTAAACATCCTACGCGTAGGATGTCTCCAGGGTGTTCTGGTGAGAATTTTGAAAATCTGAGTTGAACAGTGTGTTTAGAAGGTAGCAGTTACCCTATTTTCACCTGGAAGGGGGAGCTTGACCATATCTTGACAGGATAAGGCCAAAAGAAAGGAAATTTCCAGACATCTTACCCAAATTGGGCCCAAGGCATTATTTTAAGACCAAAGACATAGGATGTCTTCATGAGCATGATCTACATGATTTATTGAGTGCATGAGAAAGGTTTCATCTCAATTCGGTGAGAAAATTGGGTTTTTAGCAGAATTTAGCATTTTTGACTGAAAAAGGCTAGAATAGCTAACTTTGGGGTCTTTTGAAATCCAAACTAAAATCTAAGCATAGCATTGGGTTGCTAATATCAGGGGGAAGTTGTGGCTCAATTTTGGAGTGAAATAGAGCACTTAGACATCCTACACGTAGGATGTGTTCACAATGATTTAGCACTCCAAATCCAATTGTGAGCATACCAGAGTGATCAGCACCTTAAGTGGAGCCTGTGGTTTGAATTTTGAGCAATTTTGAGCAGTTAGACATGCTACATGTAGGATGTCTATTGCATGATATTGAAGTCAAAATCTGACTATAGGCATAACAGGGTGTTTTATAGACTTAGGCAAGCCTCTTAGTCAATTTTGGTACAAATTGGAGTTGATTTGACGGATCAGATCAACATCAGGCTACTGGAGTAGATTTCTGATCAATTGACCAACTTATAGGTGTCCAAATCAAAAAGTGAGAACAGCTGTGGACTCAGTACATCAAGGAGAATATATAGTGAAATTTTCATCCAAAATGGAGCAGGTAGACATGCCACACGTAGGATGTCTACAGGGGCTTATTGAAGTCAAAATCTGACTGTGGACATAGAGTGATGTTCCAATTGACTTAAGAGTTCCAGAAATTTATTTAGAAGTGAAATTGGACCTTGTTTGACCTTTTGACGGAGCAAAGACAGAATTAAGACTTTCCCTCTAGACTGACAAACACTCGAGTAAAGTACAGTTCCAAATTAGCAGAAGTGTATAGAGTATATAGAGTACAGTAGTGGTTGAGGTTAACCTTCCAGTTATACCAATCATTACTAAGACCACCTCTAGAGGTTAAATTCTTTGATTCGATTGCCAAAATTAAACGCTTGTGTACAGGTATATTCAACGGCAAGACAAGAAGTTGTGTGGAAAATTATCCCTTGCCAGGTGAGTGGTTGGATTTGTGATAAATTGCATTGCTAAGTTTGATGAATTGAAGATCAGGAAGACACATTCCTAGAGACCAAAAAGTGGTAGGTGATCAGGGTAGCTTAGTGTCCACTGAGGAGAGTGTAACTCAAGCAAGGATAGATTTATTAGCACCAATCATTGAGGAGGGTAGTGATACTGACACTTCATCATATAAGTCCTTCTTCATGATGGGTAGTCAACAGCCAGGAGATTTCTCCGATCAAGGACCTCCCAAAACCCTTTGAACGATGCTAGGTTCACTATAATCTTCTTAGAAGGAACAAACTCTAGGGGAGCCCTAGTTTATTCTGAATATCGGGGAGGCAAGTGTATTTGTATAGAAGAAAGACCTTCTCAGAGACTGGAGATAATTCGAGTCTATGATGATGGAGATAGATTCCGAGACAAAAAGGGGAACCATTATCTGATAGTTAGTAACCCTGAGGATTACAACAGATATGGATATAATGTGGCAAAAGGAAAAATGGAGATAATGTGGCAAAAATGGTCACAGAGGTTCAAGAGCCGCCTCCAAAAATTGGTCGACCTGGAGCTCTTTTTATGTATGATAAAAAAACAACCAGGGTCTCTACCTATAATGAGAATGTGGGAATTTACAAGCATAAGAGAGAGGGAGTAGTATCTTTTTTTCGATGCAAAGAACCCTACCCAAATGAATTTAGAAAATACAAAGCTCTTTACTTATTCTCTTATGAAATTTCTATGGGGAAGGATATCATTTTTTTGACAGGTACGGGCAGGAATGCAAACGAATTCTCCTAGAGGAGGTAGGAAAGGCAACAGGTACAAAAACATCAACATATGCCCCCCCCAACGAAGTACCAAGGTCCACCTATACCCTTAGCAGGTCAACAAACCCGTTTTTAGAAGAGTATGAAACAACATCACATTCTAACCGACAACAGACGTTCAACTACCAAAACCAACAAGCAACCCAACCATCATTGCAGACATGGCTTCAACAAAGTGCGACATTAGAACAAGACCTAAATAGATATTGTTATCTAGCCGCACGAGGGCTAAGACCACAACCAGTATTGGGGCAACAACCACCCCTACCAGGATTATGACCTGTCGGCATAAGATACACACCAACAGTAAATGAACCAGAAGAGAAGACTTTGCTACCTATACATGCATATTACAAAGATTCCAATGGATATGCAGCAAATCCTATCTATTATCCACCTGAAGAACCCCCAACGCCAGAACCTTGGAGCATGATTGGAAGTACAGGACAACCAACAGCTGCACAGGCAGCAGGAGAAGAAAGATACAACTTGGATGAATGAACACTGTTATTCATAGCCAACGGAGGCATGGGCGAGCAGAGGCATGCATACCAACAAAGAGGAGCTCAAGGAGAACCTCAACAGCCTAAGGGACCCTGCTACAAGTGTGCTGGAGACCATTGGCTAAGAGACTGTCCTCATGATAAAATCATTAGAGTCAACGCGTATTGCATCGAGTGTGGAATTACTCACTTGATTCCTGATTGCCCTAAGAACACGAGCAAAGGAGACAAAACTACTTTGAACATGCTGGAGGCAGTGCCTTCCAGTGGAGGGTCAAAAAATGAGACAGTAGTACCTATTCAGGCAGTGACACGAGCACAAGCTCAACGAATGACAAAAAAACCCATAATTGAAGAGCCAAAGACCGATGCCCCAAGTGCAGAAATGAAGAATCAGAGAAGCACTTGAACAGCTAGAAAGGTGCGTATGAAATCCAGGAGAGAAAGAGAGCAAACGGCTCTATCTGAGGAGTTAAAACACACAAAGGATAGATTGGTTAGAGGATCTAACTAGTTGAAGCTCCCACACTGCGGCAACAATAGGGCCCAAGGAAGTAAAGGAACCCCGAAGTGTAGGATCAGGACAATCAACGCTGGTAGAAAAAGTAAATGAGCAGTTGGATGCACTTTTTAAAGCATACAAAGCCAGACTCAAAAACAACCAAACCCAAGAGCAAAGATGGATGACTTATCCATATGCAGAAATAGAAAAACAGAGCTTGGAAATGTGTCGAAAGATGATTGAAACAACCCAATCCTTCACTAAAAATCCGCTTGGTAAACCTGGAAGTTGGCACGAGGTACCAGATCCAACCCCTATCAAACCAACTTTAGAGAAACAAGGAGACACGAAGGAGAGACTCACGACTAACTCTGAGTCTAGGAGAGAACCTATCATAGTGTCAAATACAACAGATGAGACAATTGATGGTTTCCAGCCTAAAACATTGGTAGAAATGGGTAAGGATTGTAACAGTCTAGATGACCTGTGGAAGCAAATCCGGGAAGCAAATGAAGCTAATAGGGTGAGCCACCAAATAAATAGCACAAGAAAGGAGAAAAATGATATCTCACCTCCCATTGAAGAGTTTGAGGTAATATCACAAATAAACTCTGATATGCATTCACAAGGGGGAGACCAGGGTTCAATTAGTGCGGGGCACAGCTAACCAGACTCGCTAAAAACTCTACCCTCCTACCTAGGGGAGTATGAAGCTAAGTCTGAGGTGAGAGAAATCCCATCTCAAAGACTTTCTTCAAACAGAGTGATGGATTTACAAGGGTTGATTGAGTTATTGTCCACCCCTGTGGCATGCACAATCACGTTAGCAAAACTCCTGAGGTTACAACCAAACATGTGGACCATCGTAGGCAAATGCTTCAAAAAATTTGGAGTAAAAGACCCTACCTCGAAGCTTCAGAAAGGGATCAGAGAATTGGACAAGCCTCAACTAAACACTAGGCCTGTACCTTTAAACAAGGTTGGAGAATATTGCTAGGGAGAAGATGGAAATACCACACTACCAGTAGAATTCCAACGAGTAGTTTCCAAAGCTATTCTTGACAGTGGAGCGGGAGTCGCTATCGCCACCAAAGAAATCTAGAAAAAATGGGGAAAACCGGCTTTGAGATCTACCAGAATGAAATTGCAACTGGTTGATAGGTTCATGGAAAAGCCTCTAGGAATTTTAGAAAAAGTAATTGTCACCTCTTGCGTAATCGAGTATGAGCATACATTTGCAATAGCTGATTTCGACAAAAAGAACAATTACGATATCATCTTGGGAAGACCATTCATGAGACAATTAAAGATGGTCTAGGATTGGGGTTACGACCAAAATATACCTAAAAAACCATAGTTACAAGGATGTGAACCAGACACCAGTGGAAGAGTTTGATTCAACTACATTTGTAGGGTCCGAACTCCTAGCATGGTTAGGGCAGAAAAAAGAGCTATGGATGTGCGGAGATTCACATTGTGGGAGCCTTTAAAAAGAGAGGAAAATATCTTAGAAAGGGCTATTGAGGACAAGGATTACATTCCGAAACATTTTCCCGAAGATGCCTTAGAACGTTTGGAATGGGAAGACATACTAGCAACATTGGATGTCAGATAGCCCAACGTCAAAATTTTGCAATAAGGATGGCTATGATGTGCTACCCTATTACATGGTAAGCCTTATACCAGTGATGGACGCCTTTTAAAAACCATGCCGGTGAGAACCATACCCTAAGGAAGGGAGGGTTTGTTACCAAAAACAAAAAAGGGCCTTTACCATTCACCATACCCCCCCGAAGGTTAACCACCGGTGGGGCGCCGCCAGTTTGACCACACCCCTCCATTATCACCACAAGACAATATCTCTCTCTCTCTCTCTCTCTCTCTCTCTCTCTCTCTCTCTCTCTCTCTCTCTCTCTCTCTCTCTCTCTCTCTTACTGCCCGGCCCCGCCCATATTCTGTCTCAACTACTTTGCCGCTGTATCATCCGGCTAGGTAGGTGCCTTTGGTATCTCTGTCACACTTCAGCCATGGCGGGCTGCCATAGATAATATCCTCTCTCTCTCTCTTCCAAATATTCTCTCTCTCTCTCCTCTCTGCTTGTCCACACTTCAGCCACGGCGAGCCGTACCCCCACCTCCTCTCGTCCACACTCCCTTCGGCCTTAAGCACACCCCCCCCCCCCCCCCCCCCCCCCCCCTCTCTTTGAAATAGACACGGTGGGCCTTAGGGCAAGTATCACCTCACCCTTCCTCTATCTCTCTCACCCTCTCTTCCCTCTCTACCCTATCTCTACACCCCCCCTATTCCCCCTCTCCCTCTCCTCCCTTGGTGGAAACCACCCTTGGCATTAACCCCTCTCTCTCCCTCGTTTTCCAAGCACTACCCCCCCCCCCCCCTCTGTCTCTTGTCGCGCCCGGTGTCGCTACCGCCCGCCCTCCCGGGCCTCGCGCTCATCTTGTATGCCCGTGTGCCCACTACCATCCACACCCCCGTTCCCACACACACACACACACACACCATCCTCACCCCATCTCTACGTCGCCCACTGCGCTGCCGAAAACCACAAAGAAGAAGCTACAAAAAAATATGTATATATATACACATTATATACACACCACACCCCCGTTCCCATGCAAGCTCGCGCACCACCCACTTCCATATATATACTCACGCATCCATATATAAACACACGACACGTGCATACGTACGCACTATAACAATACAAAAAAAAAAGAGGATTCCACGTCATCGTCATCAACAAAAGAAGGAGAACATCCAAAGCATGCGCCAAAGGCATGCCCCGGCCTACCCCAAAAAGAAGTACGCGCTACACCAACGCACCGACAACAAAATGTTTCTTGGCACCACGCAACCACGATGCCATTTTCAGTAATTTGTAGGTTATGTTCATCATTTCTTCAGTTTTCACCCAAGCCATTGTAAAATTCTTCAATTTGTAAATTCCCTCTCTCTAGGTGATGGTCACAAAGGCCCACCTAGAGATTCTCATCTTTTAATAACCTCCCAAAACAAATCAAGGGTCAACCACACCGAGCCCACCACTTGCTTTGTCTCCCAGATTAGCTTACCCTAATCACACCGGAATTACCATAATCCAAGTAGCCAACACCTATAAATTGGCACTGAGAGGTCACTATCGGGGGGGGCAATTCATGAGAGGTCAACACTTGGTAGAGGGTAGTGGGAAGAGTTGACACTATTGGCATCATGGGTAAGGGGGCTTGTGTGTTGGTTTGCCTTGAGAATTGCACCATGTGAAGGGAGCCACGTCCACCTCTCAACTCCAATGGTCAATGCACACACATATACATGCTCTTAATAGCAAGCTTCACAATCATTGAGTCGTCTTAGAGAATGCACCAAGTAGTTGTACCATCTTTTCTCCCTACCTCTCTATCACCACGGTGTGCCACCTCGTTCGAAGGACGGTCATTGTAAATACTGCAGAAATAATTCTCCCTCACACCCCCGAGGGTTTTCATCATTTGTCAATCTCTCTCTCTCTCTCTCTCTCTCTCTCTCTCTCTCTCTCTCTCTCTCTCTCTCTCTCTCTCACTCAGTGTGTGAAAGTTTGCGGTGTTCATATCATCGTGGTTTGTGTCCTAGCCACTCAAAGCTAGGTGGTGCCCCCTGTTCACTTTACTGTGACAGGCTCGAGGCGCGCCATGCGGCCCCCGACGTTTTAGAGGCGGGCGGGGTTTGGGGTTCGCTCTGCTCCCATCATTTGGTGCCCCCACGGAGGAGGGCTTCTAAGAACCTTCAGTTACAATGCTGGAAGTGACGCGCGCCATCAATCATTGACGACTGGCTGAAGGAATTTTTGAACTGGAGGACAGAAGAAGAGGAGACGAAGGAGGCACTAGCTGCCTTCATTGAAGTACTACTACCAAGATGCAGTGTCGTCAGTATTCAAGAGGTAAATTCTCCATCTGGTGTTGCTCATTCTAACCATAAATTGAGAGCACCAGGTAGGAGGTCGGTCAAGTGCCATCATTGTTGTCAACCAAGACACACTGTCAATGAGTGCCAGCAATGAAGGCAGCGAAAGGGCTGAAATTGTCTACATCGACATTCATCACGAGGAGGTCATTCACATCAAAGAAGGAAAGAAGACGGTGAGGCATCTCTTCCCTAAAGAAACGGTAGTCAAAGATATAACCTTTACTCCAAAATGGCCTAAGGGGGTTGCTCAAGCCAAAGGTAAGGAGAAGCTAAGCCAGTCTGGAAACACATGGCCCCGAAGGGAGAAGCATCTCGCCAAGCAAGTGCTTCAAGCTCAGAAATCCGGTTTGTACCCAGCTTGCCAAAGAGGAAGTCATCCGAAGCTAAGTGGCGAAAGGTCGCCTACTAATTTGTACGACGCATGCGAGTGCTACCAATCCACTTCGACAATCCTGAAGAAGAAGTGGTAAGAAGACTCCCATGTCCTAGGGAAGAGTGGTTCGGCTACTGCTCTCGCTGTTTTGGAAGACGGGTAGAGGATCTTCCTCCTCTCCCTGTACAACTTATCTTGAAGAAGCTCTCTACCACGGGTGAAACCCAGTGGGCTGGGGACAAGTTGCAACTGAATGGAGTAGAATTCATGCAACACGCCGACTACGGAAATTACCTGCAATTGCTACTAGCCAAGAGGCTGGGAGTGGTCAGATGCGTCTCCATCACCCTGTACGTGTTGAGCAACGAAGAAAAGTAGAGCCCATGAAAGGCGACAACCTCCTATGGATGTGCCGACTCATCAACACTGGCACTGTAAGAGTATAAGTGAGTATTCCACCCTCTCTGCATGATGGAAAACGGGCCGACAGCATTCCCGTTTAGAATCCTGCAGCATATGCATGTGAACATCTATGTAGATAGGAAATCTTCTACCAACAGAAGATCGTGTACCTATTCGGTGCGGCGGTTCTAGGAGAAATCCTTAATTCCCCAAACCATATCATTCTCCCCATATTGGATTACTATCATTCCTTTAATGTTTCTATCTTTATCCTGTTTTAACCTACCCACCCAACCCTGTAAAAAGCCGCTATGAGCCGCTACTGTTGTTATAATATTTCAAAAACAAAAAGGGTTTGTAATTTCCTGGGTCACTACCATGGCAAGTGTTTCTTTCCCTACGTTCAATGGAAAGAAGGGATAAGATCTCACCACCGACTTTTTGGATGATTTCGACATTGCTTGTGTTGCCTCCAAAGTTGATGGACCAGTACATTTTCATCAAAACAGTCATTTCTTACGTTTTGTTGCATAAAAATAAGATTAGGGATTTTTGTAGGACTTGAGATAAATTCCCTAGTTAATTTCAATGGGTTGGTGATCATAACATATGATTGCTTATCACTCACTATTTTTTGTTTTGCCAAAAGAAATAGGTACAAAAAAGTTGAATTTTTACCATTCTACAAACCTATCATCAAAGTTTCTATAGCCACGCTCAATACAAATAATATATGCATGTTTTCTTAGTTCCTATTGTCCTTTAGGTTCATAAGGAGCCATGGAGCATGTCAAAATAATAATACATCTCTTACCAAGGGAATCTTGGGGACAAAGATGAAGTGCTAAATACAACAAACATGAAAAAACTGGGTTCAATGAAACTTTTCGGTATCTAGCCAAATTTGATCCTTACGAGTAGATATGGTTACTACCTAAAAAATGCATGTAGTTGTCACAAGAAACTAACAATATTGAAAAAGCTATACTTGATATACTAGAATGTTTCTTTTTCTTCTATAATTGAAAAAATCAACCATCGTTGTCTACTATGAAAAATAGGGTATTAGGTGCCCCAAAACTCAAGGAATATTAGCTTTATGTTACAATATGCGACATAGAAAATCAAAACTTCATTTGGATATCATGAAAGCCACCCAAAAAATCATAGAAGAGCTAAAATTGGCTCAAAAACAGGATTTGACAATTTTTGTAATTTGGTCATAACTTACAACTTTAACATTTATTTCTCCCTAGAAGCATTAGGACATGTTGAGGACTACTAAAGATAGTTCTCTAACATTATAGACCTCACAAACATGATTTCTAGAGTGGTATAGTTGCAAAAAGTTGAAAAATGCCAAAAACAGGACCCGTTTTTTCACACAGTCTAGGTTGTGAAATGTTGTGCAAGGACAAGGTTAAAGATGGAAATTGATATTCCAAAAAAATGTCGAGTGTTTTTCAGCTCATGAGACAACTTTCTAGACAGATAACACCTCAAAATCCATTTTGAAACTCTTGACATAATTCAAGGAAAATGGTCACTTAACAGGACATAAAAGTGTCCCATTACCAACCTAGTGTTAAAGACACGAAGTTGTGCATGCAAGCAAGAGTAAAAAATTCAAAGGAAACAAGCTCGGCCCGACCAAACCCAGTGACTGCAACAGCCAGTCATAGAGCCCAACCGCAAGAGGCATCAAAAGAGCAGCAAGATTTGCTGAGTCGCATCACCACCGAACTAGAGAGTTTATATGTGCATCTGGTGCAACAAGGGCATGCACCTGTCAAAAATCCAGAACAAGGAAGAGGACAACGAAGGTAGAACCAAGAGTACCACTGTTACAACTGCGGGGAAGATGGCCATGAAATGTACTACTACCCACACCCAAGGAGGAAAAATTTCAATGGAGGGGGAGACAAAATCAGATCTCTCTGCCAAGATCAAGACCACCACCACCTAGGCAACCAGGGTCGATCCCACCGGTCCAAATCCTTCGACCATCTGTACAACAGCAACCACCACCCCAACCTCTCATTCCACCACTACCCCCACCAACTGCAGTGAACCAAGCGGTGAGTGTTATTAGCTTGGAGGCTAAAGGGAAGGCAAAGGTAGAAGAATCAGTTCGAGAGAAGCACAAAGGGAAAGCAAAGGTAGAAGAAGTGGATGCTATGGAAGTGAGTGTGCCAGGCACGAGGAATCCTCTCAAAGAGAAGAGAAGATGAAAGGGAACATCGAGTCTAGCAAGCAAGCAGCTAAACTTCGACGGAAGATAGACCTCCTGGACTTCTCACTAGGTGAATATGCAAAACCCTATGACTTTGTTCAGGATGTGTTAATGCAGGGCCCGAAGATAACTTGGCCCCAACTACTCCACCTTGCACCAAGAATGAGGAGTCAATGGACAAAAATGGTAAGTACCAGGAAATCAAGACCCAGGATAGCTGGGGCTATCTCTGGGAGGGATCTCAACGACATCCTACCAACCATGGATGCTCACATCAAGGGGTAACAAATCTCAAATTTCTACATAGATGGTGGCGCACAAATATACGTCATGAGTGAAAAGATGATGCACCATCTAGGTCTAGAGGTAAGTAGGCCGGCACCCTGCCGAGCCAAGATGGCAAACAATGTAAGAGATAAATGCGTGGGCATTGTGAATGCGGTCAAAGTAAAATCATTCAATACAGAAGTGGAGGTAGACATCTTTGTCATGCCACACAAAGGGGAGGGCTACCCCATCATTCTTGGGAGGCCTTGGCTTATGGATATGGAGTCTAAACAAGATTGGAGCACCGGAATGATTAAGATAAAGGACGCTAAAGGGAAGTCCATATTCTACGACATGAAGACTCGGAAGCAGCACAACATGATCTTGGAGGCTTCAAAAGATGATTCCACCAGCGACTATTCCTCTACCTCAGGAAAAGAGACAACCACCATAGACGGAAGTGACAGTAGCATCGAAGTGATGGGGGTCATTCTTAAAGACTCAAAAATATTGACACAATTTGAAACACCCTCGACAAACCAAGAGGAATCATCAGGTACGCAGTCCTTGGAGAATGCAGGTAAGTTATAAAAAATGCTTTCAAAGGAGTTAACAGATGAAGAAAAGAAGGAGTATATCTCCATGCTAGGTAACTTCACTACTTTGTTCATTGATGTCTATGATAAGATCATAGGAATTACAGTAGTGAAACACCACATAAAACTCAAGGAAGGTAGTAAACCCGTAGTGCAGAAGCTTAGAAGACTTGGAGTAATCCAACAAGAGGCACTACTTAAAGAAGTGAGAAGGTTGCTACAAGCAGGTTTCATCTATCCTGCCGAAGACTCAGAATGGGTCTCCCTAGTAGTAGTCACACCAAAAAAAAATGGTAAGTGGAGAGTCTGTGTGGACTATAAAACTCTCAATGCAGCCACAAAAAGTGATCACTTTCCCCTCCCATTCCAGGATGAAATACTCAATGAAGCGGCAGGTCACAAATGATACATAGTGTGCGATGGCTACTCAGGATACTTTCAGATTAGAATTGCGGAAGAAGATCCGAAGAAGACAACCTTCATCACACCTTAGGGATGCTCTATGTACAAAGTGATTCCGTTTGGCCTCACTAACGGCCTGGCCACATTTCAGCGCTATGTGACCTTTGTTTTCCAACCCTACTTTGAAACATCAATACGGGTTTTCATAGATGATTTTTGCGTCTATAGTTCACAAGCCCTTCATTTAAGCAAAGTCTATGATGGCTTAACCAGGCTGCAAGCCTTGGGTGGCCAGCTCAACGTGGATAAGTGTCACATTGGTGAAAGCAAAGTCACTCTCCTTGGCCATGTAATTTCAACAAAAGGGATTGAGGCTGGCCCTCGCAAGATCTAGGCCCTGGTATATTTATCATCACCCACCACCGCTAAGCAATTGGTTTCTTTCCTTCAGAAGGTAAGATACTTAAGCAAGTTCATTCACTTGCTATCTCAAGTGGTCCTTCCCCTACAACAACTCACCCAAAGGGATGTTTTCTCATGGAGTGAAGAGAATGAGCAGTAGTTTACTAAGGTAAAGAAAATCCTAGCTAAGCTTCCCACTATTTCACCTCCTAAGTGGGACGAGCCATTTTATGTGAACCCTAGTGCAAGAAGTGATACAGTCGAAGCCGTGCTAATGCAAATGGACCCCCAAACTTATTTCATGGGTCCTATTTACTTCTCTAGTCGTGTCATGACCCCGTCAGAAAAGGGATTTACCAAAGTAGAACACATGGTTCTGGCACTAATGTTTGCTACCACAAAGTTCCGCTCCTATCTCCTACCTAGACCCTTTGTAATCCTGACAATGGAAGAGGTTCTTCCATATGTAATGCGACACATGGATGTCTCATCTAGGATCTCAAAGTGGTTAATTAAACTACAAGAGTTTGACTACACCATGAAAGTAGAAAACTCCACCAGGGCTAGTTTAGCGGGAACTCTCACTCATCGCCATTATGAGAAGAAGCTGAAGGTCAACACGGAAGGGAAGGAAGAAACACCAATGGTAGAGATTCTTAGGCTCGAAAGAGCTCACTCTCTTTTCTTTGACGGAGCATACAAGAGAACAATGGACCAGACTGCAGCAGGCATAGTCATTTTCAATGAACAACAAGAAAGAGTATTCTCCATTGGGCAGTTATTACACTCCCACTCCAACATTGAAGCAAAATATGTAGCCCTAATTCTTGGGTTGGAACAATGTATTTCACAAGGAATTCCGCACCTAAATGTGTTTGGTGATGCTTTGATTTTGATAAGGCAGATAAATGGCACTTGGGCTTGTAAGAATCAGGTTTTACTTGGTCAACTACGCCAAGTTAAGGATCTTCTAAGGAAGTTTGAAGCAGTGAAACTATTTCATGTCCCCAGGGCAGAAAATCAGGAGGCAGAAGCTCTAGCCAAGGAAAGAATACAGGACGTTCCCGTAGGAGCCATCAAACTGAAGCTACCTCTCTTTCACGTAGTGATGCAATTTTTGATATCATCAGTTTTCTAGATACAAGAGAATGTTCGGAAGGATACACCAAAGGCCAGAAGCAGTGGCTGGTCAGGAAGGCTACCAGATACTGTCTTGTAAACGACCACTTGGATTGTAAGGGCAAGGATCAGATTCTCAGGCGGCTGCCAACCTCCCGTGAAATCACAGAGGTAATTTCAAGTTGCCATGATGGCATCTACGACGGTCATTTTACTCTAGATATCACCACTAGGAAGATTCTACATGCAGGATACTCTTGGCCTAGTTTGAATAGGGATATACACCATTGGTGTAAAACATGTAAAGATTGTCAAGTGGCCCGTGATCGCACCTTAACCTACGAGCCACAAACTCCTATCATTTTATATGGTCCATTTGAGAAATGGGGAATAGATGCAATCGATCCTTACCAAGGGCCTAATCAGGTAAACTGTATATCATAGTGGGTGTAGACTACATGACTCGATGGGAAGAAGCAACAGCCACCACCCGCATTATAGCCCAAGAGGTAGCAAAGTTCATTTTTGAGCGCATCTGTTGTCGTTTTGGCACTCCTCTTGAGATAATATCAGATAGAGGACCAAGATGCAGAGGCGATTTGGTAGGAGAACTGATGAAGAAGTTAGTCATCACACGCCGACATTCCACACCATACTATCCACAATGCAATGGTCTGGTAGAGAAGGTAAATGAAATGATTTGCAAAATCATCACAAAGTAGGTGAACAATCACACGGGGGACTGGGATAGACATCTCATGGCAGCTCTTTGGGCCTACCAAATGACGTTCCGAACATCACTAGGTTTCACCCCTTTCCATCTAGTGTATGGGAAGGAGGCAATTCTACCCATCGAGGTGCAGATAGCCAGCTTACAAGTTTTGGCCAGCCAGATTCAGCGTCCAATTGTAAATATCCAAAACCACATCCTGGATCTAGAGAGAATCCAAATGGATAGGGAA
>NW_028221876.1:0-59562 GCF_014529385.1 Adiantum capillus-veneris
TTTTTCTTAGAACTTAAAAAGCTCGCGCCCTCTGTCAATTTGCGACTTCTCTGTGTGCAAGTGGAGGGGGTGCTTTTATAGCCAGAGAGGGCCAGCCGGGATAGAGCTCCTCAGCCAAAATCTGGGCACACAAATTCCTGGCCTCTCTCTCGTACAAGGAGTCGGAGGGCTGAAATCCGAGAGTTGGTGCTCAAGCAATCACACGCATCAATTTGCGACTTCTCTGTCTGCAAGTGAAGGGAAAGGGGGTGCTTTTATAGCCAGAGAGGGCCAGCCACGGGCCGTCCTCAGCCAAAAGCTGGGCACCCAATTTCCTGGCCTCTCTCTCTTGTTTTTAACAGAAATGCCAGAAAAAAAGCACCAGAACCTGGTTTCTATGAAGTGCAAGCTTTCTAAGTTAAGAAAAGCATAACCATCAGCATTCTGCTCCCCAATGCCGTACTAGCTTGCTGATTGGAAAAACCAGCCATATTAAAATTGCCCTGTGGCACCCTTAACTGGCCTCGAGTACTCTGAAACCCTGATTGTAAGCCGATATTACCGTACATGGGGTTAGCATTATGCCTTGCATACCCCCAAACCATGTTTTTGACATATAATGTTGATTTTCAGGCGCATAACCAGCCATGCTTTGGAACATAGATCCACCTGCAAAATACTCGGGATGTACCTGATGCATGGCCTGGAAGGTAGTTCCTATCAATTTAGACCAATATTTGGACGCTCAAAGGTGGCTCGCTGAATTGATATAGAGAATTGGCCTCCTAGCCACCTGTCCATGGATGGAAAAGGTTTGCCTTGGAGCCTCAAGTGACTTCGCAACATGAGAATGATCCTATCTTGTTGGGTCACATTTGTGACCTTCCCTTGAGCCTCAACGGGCTCTACTGGGGGAGAATGTTGCCTTGTCTGCTGTGACATTGGTGGAGCTTGCAGAAACTCCATAAACCTTGGATTCTGCACCAACCAGGGAAACATATTCACAACATCTACCAATTGTGTCCTGAACACATCCTCATCTAGTTGCCCAATCATTATCCTTGAGCCTGTGGTGCATTCAAACCGGTCTGTAGCCTCACTAAAGGGCGGTAAACTTTAGCTTGCACCCGAACTATAGTTGTTTAACTTTACATGTACTTCGGGACACAAAGCAACGTCACGAATCAACCTATAATTGGAATTCACCACTTCAAAAGAGTCTACGACTTGGTAGCTAGAGTGCTTTTGAGACAGTGACACCCTGTTGGCCCCAAAGGTTGGCGCCCTTTTGGTATCTCTTTAACTTGGAGAAAAACCTGTAATCTTTTGCGAGCTGTCCCACTTAAATTGAACTGAAATTTCCCTACTCTAGCCCCAATTTCGGTAGCATAACGACATCAGAAGGCTTCACAGACAAAATCCCCGTGTAAAATTTGACTTTCCACGCGCATTAGAGAACTTTTATAAACTTGGCGAGAAAACATAGCACGGTGAGTTTTCTGATTTTAGCCTCTAAAATGTACCAGAACATCTGTTTGACAGTCTCTCCTAGCTTCCCCGAAGCTCGTGGAACTTCTAGGCATCAGAAAGGGTCAAAACTTCTAAACGTGCAAAAAGTTATAGCGAGATGTGATTCTCTGTTTTGAGCTTCGTTTTGCGTGCCGAATGCACTTGTAGGTAGCCCTTGAGTTCTGCACCTATAGGACTACTTGCCCTTTGATTTAGACGAGCCCGAGAAATCTCTCTAAATCAACATGTACCTGCTTTGGATTAGCTATTAGCTAATCTGGGACCTGTGCAAGAGGCTTTTGCCTTGGCAATTGCGCATAGATGTCCCGACAACTGTACATACAGATGAAAAGCCCTTGAGCTGGGCATTATGATTTTGTATTCAAAAGGGTAGAGAGATGCATGAGAGCAGACAGAGAAGAAGGCAAACTCTCCATTAAAGCTGTGATTACCTGCACCTACTCACACACACACACACACTGTGTTCACTTAATGTCCAAAACGGAGCTTGCTTGCTAAATTTGTCGATGACAGTCCAAATGCCATCATGCCCACTCTGTGTCTTCGGAGCTCAAAAATGAAATCCATAGCAATACTTTCCCAGGGGTAGGTCGGAATGGGTAAAGGCTGTAACAAACCTTGTGCCTTATGCCTGTCAAGCTTGACCTTTTGGCATACCAAACAACTGCGTACAAAATTGTCCACATCTATCTTGAGTCTCGGCCAAAAGAAGTAACGCTCTACACTTTTCAAGGTGGTGTCAATGCCGCGGTGACCCGTAAAAGGTGGACAATGGCACTCTGTCAAAGTCTTTCCCTCAACGGCTGTGTAACGCACAACATTGTTTTCTTCATCAAGTAGCCATCCCGTATGGAATAACCCGCTACTAGCTCCCGATTCTGTATTCGAGTGAATACATCCGAAAAATCCGGATTTGTGGCGTATTGATCAACCACGTCCTCGAAGCTTCTATGATAAATCACGGAAATAGCCAAGACTAACGGCTTCCGAGACAAAGCATCTGACACCAAGTTCTTCTGTCCCTGAATCTGGAAGTGAAACTGTGACAAGATGTTAGCCCACCGCATCAGCTTTTCTGAAAGCTGCTTCTGTGACAAGAAGTAGCGTAAACTCTGATGATCAGTGAAGACCAAAAAATCGGCTCCGAGTAAGTAATGTCGCCACTGAGTAAGAGAATGGATCATTGCCAAAAGCTCTTTCTCATAAATCTGTGCTGTCAATTTTGGTGTTGAAAATAATCGGCTTTCATAGGCAATCACATGGCCTTCTTGCATTAAGACCGCTCCGAGACTACGGCCACAAGCATCACAATATATTGCAAATGACTTTTGCAAATCTGACAAAGTCGATATTGGTCGAGTAGTCAATTTCTCTTTCAGTGTCTGAAAGGCAGTCACCTCTATGGGTCCCCACGAGAAAGGGACTGCTTTCTGTGTCAGAATGTGCAAAGGGGAAGCTACCTCTGCAAACTTTCGAATGAATCGCCGGTAGTAAGAACACAAGCCCAAGAAGCTTCTAACTTCATGAACATTCTTCAAATAGGGCCAATCACGTATAATCTCAATCTTGGCCGGGTGCATATGTATTCTTGCTGTGCTGAGACGATGTGTCCCAAAAAGTGTTATCTCCGGCAAGAAAAATTTACTCTTTTTGGCATTGATAACTAACTTGTGATCTCGCAATGCCTGAAAGACCTGTAGCAGATGGTGTCTATGTTCTGCTTCATCCTTGGAGAAGACTATATGTCACGTGACACATCCAACCCTATGTGTTCGTGGACAAGCTACATCATGATCATGGTTCAGTCAGTCCAGTCAGTCTAGATTAGAAGTGATCTTTCACTTTTGTGAGTCTATTCGTAGACCGTGCATGTCCAGACATTTAGTGTAGATACATATCCTCTGGTTGCACACAGCATGATCATAAGCGTTCCCATCAGAATCCTTCAGCGGAATTTTCCAGCGCATTTAGCCTATTTTCCCTATTTTTGATATTTTTCACTTATTATTTTTAAGTGATGTTTGTTGGAAAGTAGGTAGGGCAAATTGAGTAAGTTTGTATATAAGCAAACCTAGACTAGCACTAATTGGCAGAAGAGGCAGCAGGAGCACCATTGCTCAACAATCAACTTCTCAGCAAGACCCTTGGTGGCATTTTCTCCTCCAAGCAAAGAAACCCTAGCCTAGCGTTTTCATCAGCCCTTGGCGTTTTTCATGAAGGCACCACCGCTTGAAGACATCAGCACATAGCGTTTTTCATCAAGCTTCGTCGCAAGATCACCCACAGCCCTAGCGTTTTCTTGAATCGCCATCCATTGGCATAGCGTTTTCAGCAGACGAAGACCATCGGTTTTCAGCCTGCAAGAACCTGCCCACATCAGCGTTTTGGTGCCAGATAATCTCAGCCATCAGCGTTTTTGGAACAGCAACAAAACAGCCGCAGAATTCAGCCAATAGCGTTTTTGGCCAGCAGTTAGAAAGCTTCAGATTTCAGCCATAGCGTCGGTTTCACCATCCCCGTCGTCGTCATCGACCTAGCCTAGACTTGCATCAGTCTCATGCATACCATTTGTACCAGATTGTGCAATCATAAGTAGACCACTCTCGCCGACGAGAGTGGGGCCTTCGGAGGAGAGTTTTACAACGTCTCTGGTGTCGTATCTCTCTTCTCTCTATTTCTCAGTCTCATACATGTGCACGCATAGTGTCCATTCACTTTGTTTGTGATCATTGCACTCTCTCATTAAAACGGAAGGCTCTCCCTTCCATAAGAACGAAAAGGAACCTTGAGCACAGTTCAGAGCACTCATCTTGAGCAAAGTTCAAACATTCATTCCGTTGCACCTAACGTTGGTATGAGAGCTTTGGCAGTGTTCTGTATCACTCAAGGAAAGAACCACAAGAATCACAAGAATTTTTTTGCTTGTTGCGGTGGCACGAACCCAAGTTCGTTTGGGCGTGTCGATTCCTAATCATGTTTTTGAAGAGTGACAGGAATCCAATGAAAGAAGGGCTTGTCCAGCCTCCCCTTGTGCCTCTTTTCACTCACCGTGCACTTAGCGGCTGGCCATTCGACGTGAGGTGGGAAAAAGAAACCTTGGTGTGAGCGCAAGGCCGCCAAGGGGTGCGCCCGCGGGAAAGAGCAGAACTCGGGTAAAGAGAAGATCCTTCTCTAACACAGATTGCAAGCGAAAGAAGAACCTCAAGAACCCCAAGAACCCCAAGAACCTCAAGAATCCCAAGAACCCCAAGAACCAAGACTTCCAAGAACCCAAGTTCCTTGTGAACTTAAGAACCCAAGACCACAAGAACCCACGACTTTAGAATGGTCATCACTCGAAGCGGAATAGATACTTCGCTTGGAGGTGATGAGCATGAGAGAGGCGAAGAAGAATTTTCCCCACCAGGAGGTTTTTCCGACCCTCCCCCTTTCCCATCTACGACAAGGATTGCACTAACTCCTATGGAGGCTTTGGACCAGATGTTTATGGAAAGGAAGTTAGAACGCGAAGCAAGAACAACAGAAAGAATGGAAGCCATAAAGCGCGAGTCCCAAAAAAGACGAGCAGAAATGGCTCGCGAGCGCAAAGAAAGTCGGTTAGCCTTTGAGCGTGAGCAAGTGCGCTTGGCGGCCGAACAGAGAAACCGATACATGCAAGAGTATGAAGAACAGAGTGCTCGATACATGAAAGAGATGTTGCGACTCTTTTCTCAAGTGCAGGCATAGATGCAAGAGATTCGGGAAAAGGAGACTCTCTCAGTCTCTTCTTCTCCAAATCATGACACACAGGATTTGCATGATGATAAGCATGACGATTTGAATGATAATGATGAGCATGATGATTTGGATGACATTGACAAGCATGATGATTTGCATGATCAAGATGTGATTTCTCACAAGCATGACGATTTGCATGAAGATGATGTGATTGTTCACAAGGATGATGAGTTAGTTGATGCTTTTTCTAGCGAAGCTAACCTCGTTGTAGATTCGATCAATCACATAGAACCGATCTTGGCTGTCGAGTCGAGGTCCAAAGAACCCCCACAGGACGATTCGATCACTCAGGAAGAAGCGATCTTGGCTCTCGAGCCTCGGTTCAAAGAACCCTCACAGAACGAATTTTCAACCATGGAGATTCTTGAAGACGAAAGAAGCATGACTCTAGACGAAGTTGAAGCATCGAAGGAGCCGCAGAAGACTTTGTGTCGCTTTCGGCGTGGCCCAAAGAAGCAAGCTTTGCAGACCTATATGAAGTTCAAGTATCGCACGACCCACACATCAGAGTGGGCCGGCGAAGAGTCCCTTCCAGGATTCCGGATGCTATTGGCGATCTCCCTCGACGCCATACAGTTCGGTACCAGTACCTCACTTTGAAAAGGAGGGGATGTCACGTGACACATCCAACCCTATGTGTCCGTGGACAAGCTACAGCATGATCAGGGTTCAGTCAAGTCCAGTCAGTCTAGATTAGAAGTGATCTGGCACTTTTGTGAGTCTATTTGTAGACCGTGCATGTCCAGACACTTAGTGTAGATGCATATCCTCTGGTTGCACACAACATGATCATAAGCGTTCCCATGAGAATCTATCAGAATCCTTCAGGGGAATTTTCCAGTGCATTTAGCCTATTTTCCCTATTTTTGACATTTTTTACTTATTATTTTTAAGTGACTTTTGTTGGAAAGTAGGTAAGGCAAATTGAGTAAGTTTGTATATAAGCAAACCTAGACTAGCACTAATTGGCAGAAGAGGTAGCAGGAGCACCATTGCTCAACAGACAACTTTTTAGCAAGACCCTTGGTGGCGTTCTCTCCTCCAAGCAAAGAAACCCTAGCCTAGCGTTTTCATCAGCCCTTGGCATTTTTCATCAAGGCACCACCGCTTGAAGACATCAGCAAATAGCGTTTTTCATCAAGCTTCGTCGCAAGATGACCCACAGCCCTAGCGTTTTCCTGAATCCCCAAATCGCCATCCATTGGCATAGCGTTTTCAGCAGACGAAGACCATCAGTTTTCAGCCCTAAGACCATCAGTTTTCAGCCGTAAAGACCAGCAGATTTCAGCCCGCAAGAACCTGCCCACATCAGCGTTTTGGTGCCAGATAATCTCAGCCATCAGGCGTTTTTGGAACAGCAACAAAACAGCCGCAGAATTCAGCTAGTAGCGTTTTTGGCCAGCAGTTAGAAAGCTTCAGATTTCTGCCATAGCGTCGGTCTCGCCATCCCCGTCCCCGTCGTCGTCATCGACTTAGCCTAGACTTGCATCAGTCTCATGCATACCATTTGTACCAGATTGTGCAATCATAAGTAGATCACTCTCGTCGACGAGAGTGGGGCGTTCGGAGGAGGGTTTTACAACGTATCTCTCTTCTCTCTATCTCTCAATCTCATACATGTGCATGCACAGTGTCCATTCACTTTGTTTGTGATCATTGCACTCTCTCATTAAAACGGAAGACTCTCCCTTCCATAAGAACGAAAAGGAACCTTGAGCACAGTTCGGAGCACTCATCTTGAGCAAAGTTCAAACATTCATTCCGTTGCACCTAACGTTGGTATGAGAGCTTTGGCAGTGTTCTGTATCACTCAAGGAAAGAACCACAAGAATCACAAGAATTTTTTTGCTTGTTGCGGTCGCACGAACCCAAGTTCGTTTGGACGTGTCGATTCCTAATCATGTTTTTGAAGAGTGACAGGAATCCCAGGAAAGAAGGGCTTGTCCAACCTCCCCTTGTGCCTCTTTTCACTCATTGGGAGCTCACCGTGCACTTAGCGGCTGGCCATTCGACGTGAGGTGGGAAAAAGCAAGCTTGGTGTGAGCGCAAGGCCGCCAAGTGGTGCGCCCGCAGGAAAGAGCAGAACTCGGGTAAAGAGAAGATCCTTCTCTAACACAGATTGCAAGCGAAAGAAGAACCTCAAGACCCGCAAGAACCGCAAGAACCTCAAGACCCTCAAGAACCCCAAGAACCCCAAGAACCAAGACTTCCAAGAACCCAAGTTCCTTGTGAACTTAAGAACCCAAGACTTTAGAATGGTCATCACTCGAAGCGGAATAGATACTTCGCTTGGAGGTGATGAGCATGAGAGAGGCGAAGAAGAATTTTCCCCACCAGGAGGTTTTTCCGATCCTCCCCCTTTCCCATCTACGACAAGGATTGCACTAACTCCTATGGAGGCTTTGGACCAGATGTTTATGGAAAGGAAGTTAGAACGCGAAGCAAGAACAACAGAAAGAATGGAAGCCATAAAGCGCGAGTCCCAAGAAAGACGAGTAGAAATGGCTTGCGAGCGCGAAGAAAGTCGGGTAGCCTTTGAGCGTGAGCGTGAGCAAGCGCGCTTGGTGGCCGAACAGAGAAACCGATACATGCAAGAGTATGAAGAACAGAGTGCTCGATACATGAAAGAGATGTTGCGACTCTTTTCTCAAGTGCAAGCATAGATGCAAGAGATTCGGGAAAAGGAGACTCTCTCAGTCTCTTCTTCTCCAAATCATGACACACAGGATTTGCATGATGATAAGCATGACGATTTGAATGATAATGATGAGCATGATGATTTGGATGACATTGACAAGCATGATGATTTGCATGATCAAGATGTGATTTCTCACAAGCATGACGATTTGCATGAAGATGATGTGATTGTTCACAAGGATGATGAGTTAGTTGATGCTTTTTCTAGCGAAGCTAACCTCGTTGTAGATTCGATCAATCACATAGAACCGATCTTGGCTGTCGAGTCGAGGTCCAAAGAACCCCCACAGGACGATTCGATCACTCAGGAAGAAGCGATCTTGGCTCTCGAGCCTCGGTTCAAAGAACCCTCACAGAACGAATTTTCAACCATAGAGATTCTTGAAGACGAAAGAAGCATGACTCTAGACGAAGTTGAAGCATCGAAGGAGCCGCAGAAGACTTTGTGTCGCTTTCGGCGTGGCCCAAAGAAGCAAGCTTTGCAGACCTATATGAAGTTCAAGTATCGCACGACCCACACATCAGAGTGGGCCGGCGAAGAGTCCCTTCCAGGATTCCGGATGCTATTGGCGATCTCCCTCGACGCCATACAGTTCGGTACCAGTACCTCACTTTGAAAAGGAGGGGATGTCACGGGACACATCCAACCCTATGTGTCCGTGGACAAGCTACAGCATGATCAGGGTTCAGTCAAGTCCAGTCAGTCTAGATTAGAAGTGATTTGGCACTTTTGTGAGTCTATTTGTAGACCGTGCATGTCCAAACACTTAGTGTAGATGCATATCCTCTGGTTGCACACAACATGATCATAAGCGTTCCCATGAGAATCTATCAGAATCCTTCAGGGGAATTTTCCAGTGCATTTAGCCTATTTTCCCTATTTTTGACATTTTTTACTTATTATTTTTAAGTGACTTTTGTTGGAAAGTAGGTAAGGCAAATTGAGTAAGTTTGTATATAAGCAAACCTAGACTAGCACTAATTGGCAGAAGAGGTAGCAGGAGCACCATTGCTCAACAAACAACTTTTTAGCAAGACCCTTGGTGGCGTTCTCTCCTCCAAGCAAAGAAACCCTAGCCTAGCGTTTTCATCAGCCCTTGGCATTTTTCATCAAGGCACCACCGCTTGAAGACATCAGCAAATAGCGTTTTTCATCAAGCTTCGTCGCAAGATGACCCACAGCCCTAGCGTTTTCCTGAATCCCCAAATTGCCATCCATTGGCATAGCGTTTTCAGCAGACGAAGACCATCAGTTTTCAGCCCTAAGACCATCAGTGTTCAGCCGTAAAGACCAGCAGATTTCAGCCTGCAAGAACCTGCCCACATCAGCGTTTTGGTGTCAGATAATCTCAGCCATCAGCGTTTTTGGAATAGCAGCAAAACAGTCGCAGAATTCAGCCAGTAGCGTTTTTGTACAGCAGTTAGAAAGCTTCAGATTTCAGCCATAGCGTCGGTCTCGCCATCCCCGTCGTCGTCATCGACCTAGCCTAGACTTGCATCAGTCTCATGCATACCATTTGTACCAGATTGTGCAATCATAAGTAGACCACTCTCGCCGACGAGAGTGGGGCCTTCCGAGGAGGGTTTTACAACGTCTGTGGTGTCGTATCTCTCTTCTCTCTCTATCTCTCAGTCTCATACACGTGCACACACAGTGTCCATTCACTTTGTTTGTGATCATTGCACTCTCTCATTAAGAACGGAAGGCTCTCCCCGCCATAAGAATGAAAAGGAACCTTGAGTACAGTTTGGAGCACTCATCTTGAGCAAAGTTCAATCATTCATTCCGCTGCACCTAACACTATAATGTCATTAAAGAAAGTGCCGACAAATGATCTATACTCTCTGAAAATCCTATCCATCATTTGGTTGAAAGTCGTGGGAGCATTGGTAAGGCCAAAAGGCATCACCAAAAATTCATACAAACCGAAGCTCGTTCGAAAAGCTGTCTTGTAGACATCTTCGGGCGCGATTCGGATCTGATGATAGCCGCTTTTCAAATTAATCCTGCTGAAACAAGAGGATCCCTGAAGTTGGTCAAGAATATCATCGATCCTTGGATCGAAAATCTGTTCTTGATGGTGATTTTATTGAGAGCTCTGTAATCAATGTACATTCCAAGATCCGTCTTTCTGTAAAACCAACAACACTGGAGAGCAAAAGGGTGAAGTACTCGGCTGGATAAGACCCTTTTCCAGAAGGTCTTTCACTTGATTCATAATCTCCTCATTCTGGGCTCGGCTAACACGGTAAGGTGGCCGGTTTGGTGGTTTGCTTGCAGGTATCAGATCAATGGTATGATCCTCAGGTTGAGATGGGGGCAACTCAGAGAAGCAATCGGCATGAGTTTGGAGAAAATCCTGGCGTTCTTTATCAAGTTAAGACATGTTTGTTCAATGTTCATCATTTAACTCTTTCAAGTAGATCGAGTAAACAAAGAGATTGGATTTCATTGACTTGGAAATGGCCGAAGCTGATACAATAGGGACGGACTCGCCCTTTAGTTTTACATCAAGTACAATTTTTCGGCCCTTTTCATTCTTCAATGTTACTTTCTTTGCTCGATAATCGACCACGGTGTTGTTCTTATGGTACCAAGGGACTCCTAGGAGGACGTCACAATCTTCCAAGGGTATTATGTAAAAGTCCTCGTGCCCCAAATACCCTTGACAATGCAACCGAAGTTTGCTAATGACAAGTGTAATGGCTATGTCCCGTCCGGGTGCCGCTAGAAGTGCCTCTGTTGGTGGTCCCATCCTATCGGGTGTAATCTCGAGCCGCGCCGCCAATTCGTGTGAAATGAAGTTGGCCTTGGCTCCTCCATCGAAGAAAATCAGGGCTTCTTGATCTTTCACTTTGCCCCAAGCTCAGCAAAGTTCTTTACTTTCATCAATTACGCTTGGGTTAGTACCCATGCAATTTGGTACTAGTCCTGCTTTCATCTTGGCTTTTCTGCCACGTTCCTCTGCTGCTCTTGAACTCTCTGGCCTGTCTTCACTTTGTTCTTACTGTGCCTCTTTGGGGCTTTTTGTGGAGATGTGTCCATGTTCCCCGCAACCAAAACACTTCCCTTCTTTGATGTTATTGGCCCTCTCTCGAAGAGTGAGCCGGGGTCGTGCATCCTTATCTTTCTTTTCTTGGGAACTCTCTCTCTTTCTACTTTCATTGCTAGAGGTCTGTTGGGTTCTCTGAGTCAAGATCTCATTAATGGGGTAATTCAAATTTCCTGAATGTATTGCGAAACCCCGTTTCGCATGACCCATCAATTCTTGAATAGAATTTGACTTTTGTTCTAGGCAGTAGTCTCGGATCTCTCTAGGGAGTCGGCATCAAAACCGCTCAATCTGTTCCTTAAAAGAGACCTTCTTAAATGAAGAGGTTGGTAGAAAAGAGTTCCAAAATCTCTCGCAATAAGCGTTTAAAGAATCTCCCTTGGTCATCCGAAGATGATTCCAAGCCAAGAAGAAATAAAGAGCCTTTTGAATTTCGACCACTTGACTGGAGCTTCCTTCCTCAAAAGAAGAGTGGACCACCTTGTTCGAGCATTTCCTTTGAGGAAAGATGTAGCCCTCCTAATCTTGGAGTGCTCTGAGTAGTGCCCTCTAGAGAAGGCTAGTTGAATGAAGGCCAAAGCCCTTGGAGCATCTCGGAACCGAGAAAAGGATTCAAATTTAATCGACTGTCCACCTTCTTTGCATTCTTTTACTTTCTTGCTTTTATCTTCGAGGAAGTCATATTGGTTGGCTCTGTAAAAATGCTTCTTCTTTTGCATAAAAGATATGGTCATCGGAGTCCGAACTGTCAGAGATGACTCCTTTATAGAACTGTCAGAAATTGGGCGAGATCTGTATTTCTTTGCCTTTTTCTTACCCTTTCTGAAGCTTTGCTTTTTGCTTCGGGTTTTGCCTTTTTTGTCCTCCTCGCTCTAGTGTGAAGAGCTAGAAGAATTGGAAGAAGAAGAAGAAGAAGAAGAAGAAGAACTGGGTAGTCCTTCAAATCGTACAGGCTAAAAGCACACTTTGGTGATACAAAAAGGATAGTCCGTGACAGCACCTTTGACAAATCTCTGAGTTACAATTTCTACAAGTCACATGCAAAACTACCTATCATAATATATATGGGTGGATAGATCTTCAAATGTCACGTGCACATCTAACCCTATGTGTACGTGGATAAGCTACTTCATGACTAGGGTTCAGTTTAGTTCAGTCAGCCTAGCTTAGGAAGTGTTCTGGCACTTTTGTGAGTCTGTTCGCAGACCGTGCATGTTCAGGCACTTAGAGTAGATGTTGCTAAATTGGCTTTATCGGACATAAAAATAATTCTAAATGAATTATTGGATTTATAATTGAGAGGGTTTTCTCGCTTGGAACACCAGGAAAAATAATTCTAAATGAATTATTGGAATTTTAAGTGAGAGGGTTTTTCTTATCGGAGACATCTGAGTACAAAGTATCCCTAGTGCGTCATTCAAAGTAATGACAGGAGCACTGTGAAAGGGAATATCTGTAAGGCCACCAGGAACGGGTACTTTTGATGCGTCACAACGGATGGGTGATAGGGAGCATCAGTAAGAAGTATCCGACCTCCGGGAACGGACATCTCTGATGAGTCATAGGACGGGTGACATAGAGCATCGTGAAGGGGATTGTACCGTAAGTTCGGTAGGAAAGGACTAGGTGATGGGTATTCCTGATGCGTCACAAGGTGGGTGACGGGTGCATCAGAAAGGGGATATCCATAGTCGAGAGGAAATTCCGAACTGTGTTGGAATTGTGCACAAGGAAAAGCAAGCACTTGAATGAAGATGGGTTCAGAGGAAACTTTGAGGAAAAACAGATGCTTTCTGAGAAAGCGGGATTGCTTTTCGGAAAAGTAGATGCTTTCCCGCGAGGAAGTCTATGTCTTGCATTGCAATTGTGCATGTGCTTGCATCCAGGGACGCCTGGGAAGTGTTGTGAAAGCATTGTTTTTAACTTATAAGGTTTTGTTGAGTTTTTGGGTAGGTTCAGACTATTTTTAAAATACGCCGGCCGCCATCTGATAAATAAGGCAACAGATCAGCCAGCGTTTAATCTTTCTCTTTTTCTGGCAGAACAGTGGGGGGGGGGGGGGAACGGCCGCGATCTCTACGCGAGCAGCTATCTTTGCCATGGCCAAGGAGCTATAAAGGCATCACACGCCCTCTCCTAGAGGGAAGACCAATCTTTGCAAGGAGGAGATGCTGCTGCAGATTTCAGCCGTAAAGAAGACGTTGCCGGTGATGCCCATGACTGCCCCAAGTATACCAGGTGTTGCCAAGACCTAGTGCGCGAGTTCCCTCGCGAAGAAGTGCCTATGGAGTGTGTTTCTATCACGACAAGCTGCTGTTTTTCTCTGTTTTCAGCCCATAAACGTCGTAGACGGGGTTGATTTACGAGAAGGAACCCGGGAACACACCTCTTTTGTGTGTAGGATGGGAAGAGAGGATTTTCTATGCAGAGATCTCTTCTGGGGAATTCCTTTCCGAGAACCGAGTTGCGTTTCGAGCGTCGAGACTTTGAAGGTAACGATTTTCATGTTATGATCTCCAAGTATTTGATTGCAGGTGTACTTCCTCTTCGTGAGGGAGTAGGAGCAGAGGAAGGCATGAGCAGAGGAAGGAGAAAAGCGCTCCGAGGAACTAGAGACAGATGAGCCCAAGGGTTTCGTACCCGAGTTTGGGAAGTAGGTCCACGGATCGGAGAGAGGTAGTCTCTCAAGTTGTGATCCGGAAGTTGGGATTCCCAAGTAAGGACTTCGTGTCCGGGAAAGCAGAGTTGTTCTGCGGGAAGAGGACTTTGGAAATAGAGTTGGAAAAGAGAGTTGCAGGGATGTCATGCCCTGAGTCTGGAGGTGAGATCCAGAGGCGAGAACCTTGGTTCTCAAGGATTTGGAATAAGGAACGGAAGTTCCTTGGAATAGGGTTTTGCCGTAGGAATCGGAAGCCGAGGCTTCCGGGAACCATCAAGAATGAACGTGGTAATACGTTCGGTTCATGTGCTTGTATAGACTTCTCCTCAGTAATAAAGATACTATTACGGGGGGGAAGGAGGACCAGCCCATCTTCTGGTCCCCAGTACTGTGTCGATCTTCTCACTCTCTATCTCTCTCCCTTAATCTATTTCTCTCTACATACTCTGGCTTCAGTATTAAGTGATAAATTCTATTTATCCAAATGTATTTTATATTGTTATGCGCTCCCGTTTGTGACAGTGGTATCAGAGCATGGTCTCCTCTCTTTCTCTGTAAAGGAGGACGACTCTGGGAAGATACGAGAAGAAGCCATGACAAGCCAAGAGAGAAGTAAGCAAGTGGAAACCTGAGTCCTGTAGGAAAAGCTCGCAGAGCTGGGAAAATTTTTCTCTCTGCAAGAAGTCGACACAAGACTCGGGATTCTTTGAGAAGGCGACAAGAGCATGATGCTCAAGAACCTAGAGAATCCAAGGAGCAGAATGCTCAAGATCCTTCAGAATCCAAAAGATATCCATGAACATCAATCTAGAACCATAGCCAAGAAATCCCGTCATTTCGGGAAGGATATGAAGGTCTCTAGACCTAGGAACACTCCAGTCAAGTTTGATACTTTTGACGGAAGGGAAGATGTCCCGAAAGCTACCGCTTTCATTCGATAGTATGAAGTTGCCTTTGCAAACGGCAATTTCTGAGAAGCGTCGAAGGTGAGGCATGTGACGAAACACCTCAAGGGGATTGCAAGTACTTGGTGGTATACCAAAGCTCTGCAAGGAACTTACAACAAGACTTGGATTCAATTCAAGGCTGAATTTTCGGACAAATTTTTTTCCTCTACGCTTTGAGGAAGGCATTCAAGAAGATTGGGATTGGTTTGCGCAATAGGAACACGAGCGAGTCTAAGCAAGTAGTGGTTCACTCTTGCCAAGGTAGCTCCACTCTTGACCCTCTCTGAGGAAAGAAAGATGAAGAAATTCAACAAAGGACTTTTGGCCAAATTTTGTAGACGCATTTGCAAAATACTTTGCTCAAATGGTGGAGTCAGCAATAAAAGCTGAAAGTGTACACCTTAGTGTACATAGAATCTAATCCCCGCAGTGGGACGAGAACCATTCAACACAGAAACAACGAATTTTTTTATTTCTCCTTGCAGTGGGATGAGAACCATTCAACACAGAAACAACGAATTTTTGTTTTACTTCAGTTTCTTTACTCATTCTTTTGGGAGAGAACTGAACGATGGATAAAGGTTGAATATGTTTGACCTGGTCAAAAGAACGCCAAGATTTTTCTCCACACTCATGCCGATTGCTTTTTAGAGGGCCTGAAGATCAGACCATTGACCTGATACCTGGAAGCACGTCACCGAACCGGCCACCTTACCATGTGAGCCGAGTACAGATGAAAAGATTATGAACCAAGTGAAAGACCTCTTGGAAAAGGGTCTTGTCCAGCCTAGTACTTCACCGTATTGCTCTCCACTGTTGTTGGATTTGAAGAAAGACGGATCTTGGAGAATGTGCATCGATTATAGAGCTCTCAACAAAATCACCATCAAGAACAGATTTCCGATTCCTAGGATCGATGATATACTCGATTACAGGGATCCTCGTGCTTTAGCATGATTGATCTGAAGAGTGGATATCATTAGATCCAAATCGCGACGGGAGACATCTACAAGACAGCCTTTCGGACTACTTTTTGGATTATTTGAGTTTTTGGTGATGCCTTTTGGCTTAATTAACGCTCCTGCGACATTTAACTGGATGATGGACGGGATTTTTCGAGAGTACAGGCTATTTGTTGGCACTTTCTTTGATGATGTCATTGTTGTCTCCAAGAATGAGGCAGAACACAGAGATCATCTGCTTCAGAGATACACTTTTTGGGACACTTTGTCTCAGCAGCAGGAGTGCAAATGGATTCGGCCAAGATAGAGACTATACGTGATTGGCCCGATTTGAAGAATGTCCATGAAGTTGGAAGCTTCTTGGGACTGTGTTCGTACTACAGGCGGTTCATACGAAAGTTTGCAGAGGTTGCTTCCCCTTTGCATATCTTGATGTAGAAAGGAGTCCCTTTCTCGTGGGGATCCACAGAGGTGACTGCCTTTCAGACATTGAACAAGAAATTGACTACAGGACCAAATTTGACTTTGGCGGACTTGCAGAAGTCATTTGAAGTATATTGTGATGCTTGTGGTCGTAGTCTGGGTGCGGTCTTGATGCAAGAAGGCCATGTCATTGCTTACGAGAGCCGATTGTTCTCTAGGCCGGAGATGACAGCACAGATTTATGAGAAAGAGCTTTTGGCGGTTATCCATGCTCTTACTCAGTGGCGGCATTACCTACTCGGAGCGGATTTTACTGTCTTTACAGACCATCAAAGTTTGTGCTACTTCTTGTCACAAAAGCAGCTTTTGGAAAAACAGATGCGGTGGGCGAACATCTTGTTAGAGTTTGACTTCCAGATTGTCCATGTGCAGGGACAGAAGAATGTGGTGACAGATGCTTTGTCTTGGAAGCCGTTGGTCGACTAGTATGCCACAGATAGAGATTTTGTAGATATGTTCACACGGATACGGGATGGGGAGACAGTAGCAGGATACTCCATTCGGGAAGGCTACTTGATGAGAAAAACCATGTTAGGGAAAAGGTTATGATTGAATGCCACTGTCCACCTTTTACGGGTCACCGCGGCATTGCTACCACCATGAAGGGGGTAGAAAGATACTTCTTTTGGCCCAGACTCAAAAAGGATGTGGAAGAGTTTGTGCGCAGTTGCTTAGTATGCCAGAAGGTCAAGTTTGACAGGCATAAAGCACAGGGATTGTTACAGCCTTTACCATACCCACCCGCCCTTGGGAAAGTATTGCAATGGATTTCATTTTTGATCTCCCAAGAACACAGAATGATCACGACGATTTCCGATTACATGGCACGTCTGAGATGATGGTCTCCGACAGAGACCCCAGATTTATGAGTTTGTTTTGGAAGGCAATTTGGGAGAACATTGGCACGCGGTTGCAGTTCTCGTCATCGTTCCACTTGCAGACTGACGGGCAATCTGAGATTGCCAATTCAGTGGTTTTAGATTTATTGAAGTCTTGTATCTCGGATCAGAAGACTCAATGGGAAAAGAACTCACCTTTGGTGGAATTTGCCTACAATAACAAGATACACTCTTTGACGGGAAAGACGCCATTTGAGATTGTTGAAAGTGCTACGAAGGTTCCATCCTTCCTGAGCACGAAAGATTAGATATTTGAAGCGGATGAATATTCGCGAGATTTGGATACGGCTTTTGCCAAGGTTCGCGAGACTTTGCAGAAGTCTCAAGAACGGCAGAAAAAGGCAGCGGATCGCCATCGTCGCGACTTGAAATTGAAGGAGGATGATTGGGTGCTCTTATGTTTTGAGAAGGCACGCCTAAGAAAGAAAAACGGAAAGGAGAGGCTTTTTCCAAAGCTTAGTATGTGATAGTACGGACCTTTCCAGATTACTGAAAAGATAAATGATGTCTCCTTCCGATTGAAACTGCCAGATACTTGGAGGATTCACAATGCATTCCATGTGGGTCTCTTGAAACCTTTTAAGGGTGATGTGCCTGATGATGGGGAGCCTGATGAGCAACCCGAAGTGGAAGAAAACGAGGAAACCCTTGTTCCTGAACAGATTTTGGCACATAGGGATACGAAGAAAGGTAAAGTCCAAAGGCGGTTCTTGGTTAAGTTCAAGAACTTTCCTGCATTTGATGCGAAGTAGATGGAGGAGGAGGACCTAGCAGATACTCCTCGGATTGTGAAACTTTACCTCGATGCTTTTGGTTTAGCTTAGTCTATTCCAAACGGAACCGAGAATTCAGCTTGGTCGAAGATCTGGTGCAGTGGGCACTGGGTTGCACAAGAGGGGAGTCACTCCACTCCTTTGTCAACAGATGCCTTGATTTTGATACTAAAGTCATTGATGTCTCTTTGAGCTTCAGGATACTGAGAGCTGACAATATTCTGCTGGATGACTTTATTCTTGATAATGATACTAATTTGTTCCTGACTTCTTTTGAGTGCAGGAACTGATAGACGAAACGACTGCAACATTTTGGTCTGATTGATCTCGAATAGACATGGTTGCAATAGGGGTTAGTCAATCGGACATCGATGAGGTCCCGATTGGACCTAGATGTGATTACTAGCTACATTGCCGATAAATAATGGTCTAAGATCCGAATGAATGTTGAATGTCATGTGATGTCCTGTGATGTGACTTGTCGATTTGGTACATGTGCTAGATGTGTGTCCCTAGTACGTAGGTACTAACAATCAGTGTCTGCTAAGACGGTTTATGACTTTTGTCGGTTTTGCAGGCGTAATCGCGGTCGATTACAATGCTTTCAAGAGGGGGGTATGTCACAAAGTGATGACGTGGCTACCGACAGCAGAAACCCTAATTTCCGGAGATTGTGGACGTGGACTTTTTTTTTTTTGTATGGTTTTTTTGAGCGACGCAAATCTCGGCTTTTGGCTATGCTTGGAAGATAGAGAGAGAGAAAGGCATAATTGCTTTTTGTTGCTCTCATTGAGAGAGAGAGAGAGAATCTGCTTTTGCTTTCAAGCTTTTGGGGCTCTGCTTTTGGGCATCCCTTGTAATCTTTATATACATGATTTAGGGCTCACTCTGCAGAGCATATGGACGCAGAGTCTGAGAGTGAAACCCTAACCGCTCTTTGTACTTTGACATTGATTTAATACATGAAGAAATACCGAAAGGGGCGCCAGTCTTTGGGGCCAATATCTCTAGGCACGGAACTCCGCCGGGCCAGTGCAAATCTATTGTGATTTGTGAATTGTTTTGAAGTGGTTATTTGGTGCTGTCGCGATTGATTCTTGACTTGGAGTGTCCAAGTCTGTTACTGATAGTTCCCCTGAAAATCGGAAGAGTTCTCACGCGAGAAAACTCTCCGTTTTCGCATTCCTTCGCGATGGAACTATGCGTACTTGAAGGGGATTAGCAATTATCTAATCCGGTTCCTGTGCAGAAGGCTCTTGCCTTTGCCAACGTGCATAAAACCCCCAGAATTGTACACGGTCATCTAAGAAGCCCAACTAGTGGCCAATTACCAAATGTGCAAAGGGGAGAGAGAGATGCGCAAGAGCAAATCGTCGTGCTACATAGAGCAAGGGAGAAGGCAAGCTTTCCATTAAAGTTGTGAGCACTTGCGCCCACTACTCACACACACACACTGTAGTACACACTGTGTGTGCAAAAATCAGCCCTCTCTCTCTCTCTCTCTCTCTCTCTCTCTCTCTCTCTCTCTCTCTCTGGCGTCCCTCCAGCTGAGGTGCAGGTTGCTCTACAATTGCCAAGTGTTCAGTTTGCCTCGTTTGAGTTGATTCTCTAGTACCCACCAACTTATAAGTGTCGCGAGGGGCCTAAATGACTTTGAACTGAGCCTAGACACCCTTTTACTGCTCGGATTCCAATCTCGATTGGCCCGACCAACTTGTGGTGACTTGCCCTTCCCAATCGTGGGTGAAACTCTCAGCCGTCGGTCATTTCACACTAGCCATACAATGTCGGGCCATTTGCAACTTCAAAAAGAGGGTCCCAAAAATTAAACAAAAATCATCGGAAAGAAACCAACAACTCAAGTTAGCAATTGCCACGTCCTCATGACATACCGCCCTCTTAAAATCGCAAACGTCCTCGATTGTAAGCTATATATACATGCCCTATATGATTTAGTGTGGTAAGCACCCTTTTATCATCGCATGTATTCGAAAGAAGACTGTAAAAACATGTGTACAAATGACTTCATGAGACCTTCATACTTTTGTCAAACAATGTTCACTGCTATTGCACTGAATCCATGAGTACATTTGATGTGCTAGTTCTATCATTATCGCTCCTTTACAGACGTTGGGTTGGGGCATACGTAGGCTGTAACCCAAAAGCCTCAACATAAAGCTACAATACAGTTGGTGACTCTGATAGTTCATGCTCTTCCATTCACTTTGCATCCATAGGTGGATAGTTCTTGAACTTCACCAAATAGTATCTTGCAACCTGTCTCTTAGCTTTTACCTGTGCAAGAGGCTCTTCCCTCTGCAAACGAGCATAATTCCAGAACACTGTAGCGTACTACCACGACCAAGTAAGCTCAAACTTCAAGATGATTTACCAATGCGTCAAAGAATCCAAGCAATCGCCTCAGAGATTCAGCGAGTAGCGTGCCACCTAATCTACTACCGTGAGACCTCTCCCTATCTCATACTGGTTCATACTTGCAAACCTTGAAAACGCAGCAAAAAATCAGCCATAATTTGACCACTTTTTGGCATAGCGAACGCTGAAAAGGTTATGTAGGAACACGCAGAATTTCTTGTCTGTCCTTTGAAGAGGAGCCGTCTTCCCTGGTGTCATCCGTCGTGTTAGCCATAGTGTAATTCCAAGTTCCTAAGCTTTGTATCTTTGCTCAGAAACCAACCGAGGCTCACTTCTTGAGGAAAAAGTGATTCTTTCCCGGCGATGGAACCATGAAACCAGCCCGTTGGGTGGTAGACTTTGGCTTTCCCTCGAAACTTTACTTTAGACTTTAGGACACAAAGGAACTTCATGAATAAGCGTGTGATTGGAATTCAACACTTCAAGACAAACCACGGCCTGGCAGCTAAAGCGCTACCGAGCAGACAACGACACCTGTTGGCCCCTAAGACTGGCGGCCCTTTCGGAATTTTTGTATTCTTAATATACTTGAGAAAAACCTGTAAACCTCTACAAGCTGTCCCACTTTTATCGGGCTGAAATTCTTCTACTCTAACCCGATTTCGGCAGTATAACCACGGTAGAAGTCTCCACGGACAAAATTTCAAGTAAACATTGACTTTCCACGCACTTTAGAGCACTTTGCAAAACCCGGCGAGAAATTACAGCTCACTGAATTCTCTGTTTTGCGCTCCAATCCACGTGCCGATCACTTTTGTGGATAGACCTCGAGCTCTCGCACCTGTAGGGTCACTTGCCCCTTGAATTAGATGAGATTCCTCTCCGGAAATCTCTCTAAATTGTCCTGTACAAGCACCCAATGCTTTCGTGAGGCTCCCCTGACAAATAAACGATCCAAACGCTTCCACCTATAACCCTCACCAAGCTTTCCAAACCTATCCATGGCTGTAATTGCAGGTTTTTGACTCAATTTCGTCAGCATAACGGCACAAAAACTCCTGTAGGTCAAAAGTACACGTAAAGAACACTTTCCCTTGCGGTATGGAAGCTTTCCAGTGAGCTGCAAGTCAATTTCAGCATGCTGTAAGTTTTTGTTTTGCCATAGTTTGGTGCCTACTGCCCTGTACACGCATCCCAAGGCCTTTTCGAGGCTCCCCTGGCGATTCCCTGCAGTTTAGGTGCAAAACCCTAAACCTGCAGAAAAACACAGCAGGCTGTAATTCTCTGTTTTGAACCGTTTCGAGCAGAGCGAGCATGGCTACGCGTGTCTCGGTGGTCCCGCACACAATGGGATAATTCCCTTGAAAATCGGACGAGTTTTCACACGAGAAAACTCTCCATTTTCGCATTCCTTAGCGATGGAACTGTGCGTACTTGAAGGGGATTAGCAATTAGCTAATCCGGTTCTTGTACAGAAGGCTCTTGCCTTTGCAAATGCGCATTAAACCCCCCCCCCCCCCAGAACTGTACATGGTCATCTGAGAAGCCCAACTAGTGGGGCATTACCATATGTGCGAAGGGGGGAGAGAGATGCGTGAGAGAAAATCGTCGCGCTACATAGAGCAAGGGAGAAGGCAAGCTTTCGATTGAAGCTGTGAGCACTTGTATCCACTACTCAGTGCTCACACACACTGTAGCACACATTGTTTGTACAAAAATCAGCCCTCTCTCTCTCTCTTGGGCGCCCCCTCCAGTTGAGGTGTCGTGCAGGTTCCTCTACAACTGCCAAGTGTCGAGTTTGCCTCTTCTGAGTTAATTCCCTAGTACCCACCAACTTATAAGTGTCGCCAGGGGTCTAAATGACTTTGAACTGAGCCTAGACACCCTTTTACTTCTCGGATTCCAGTCTTGATTGACCCGACCAACTCGTGGTGACCTGCCCTTCCCGATTGCGGGTGAAACTCTGGGCCGCTGGTTGTTCCACAACGACCATACAATGTCCGTCCATTTGCAACTTCAAAAAGAGGGTCCCAAAAATTAAACAAAAATCATCGGAAAGAAACCAACAACTCAAGTTAGCAATTGCCATGTCCTCGTGACAACGACACCACTTGCCAACTGAAAAGAACAGACTGGAAGAGACTTTTAGCACTTCAAAATAACTGAACTGAGAGAGAGAGAGAGAGAGAGAGAGAGAGAGAGAGAGAGAGAGAGAGAGAGAGAGAGAGAGAGAGAGAGAGAGACACTGAGTGGCGGAGTTCCACTGCTAGATGGCACTGGCCTCAAACCGTGGCATCCCTTTCGATATTCTTTATATTGCTTTAACAAGGTACAGTGCTAGTGGCTCTTCTGTGCACCTACTGTGGGTAGAATGCTAGAGAGAGACCCTTGATTACATATTTAAAGGCCCTTGGTCCAAAATCAAAAGCATCTCACTTGAAAAGCATTAAAGTTAAAGCTTCTGGCCCAAAAGCTAGCGCCCAGGTGGGCTGTCCGTACTTGCTACCACGTTGCCAACTCTTGCAATTTGCAGGGACTTTAGATTAGTTGCATGCCCTTTGATTGCATAAGAGCACTACCGACGTCTGCTAGGTCTAGGCACTAGGGAGTGTTCCCATTTAAGACTTTAGCTCTAGAATGGTCTGGGTAGGTTATTGCATATAAAGCACGTCTTCTTGATGATAAGTCAACATTATCAATAAGTGACATTTATGAGCCACGGCATGGGGCATCATCTGCCACTTCTTCTGCTTGACCCAGCATTCCCAGCCTATGAAGAGTCACAACTTGCATCATTCAGAACCTAGTACCTGATGGGCAGCCAGTACCTCAGCAGGACCTCCACGATCTGCACGTTTCTACCTTGTGAGCATCCCTAGATTTTTTCGTCAAGCATCATTAGAGTTTTCAGCCACAACCTCTCAGCACTCCCAGCGTTAGTAATCCTAGCCATCAGTAGCAAATCCTCACCAGGGTTTTGCATTAGATCCAGCCTCAGCCTTGAGACCAGCCAGTGTGTTCTGATTTCAGTCCATCATCATCCTCATCAGCACCCTCGACATCGGCATTAACAGATTAGCCCATTACCTCATCGCAATTGCCAATCCAAGCCAGAAGCACTAGTGTTTTCTATTTTCAGCCCTTAGCCTCTCGATCCAAGCATTCATAGAAAGATCCCATCAGCATCTCAGTATCTAGATTCATCGTATCACCATTTGTGCAATCAAAAGCAAATACCTCTCTAGCAATTCAGAAGGGGGCCCTTGGAGGGGGGGTTTGGGACCCCATTTGGTGTTAGTCTTCTCTCTCTCTCTATCCCTCACAGTAACATTCTCTCTTCTTTGGATTCTATTGCACATCTCTCTCATTAAAGTAGAAGGAACCTTGTGTACTTATTGAGCACTCATCTTGAGCCATTCTTATCAATCACTTCCACTTAACACAATCGAATTTTCGAGGCCAAAATTCTTTTCGAAGGGAAAGGAATGTGATATATCCTATAGTTCGGGCATATGTGAACACAAAGGCGAGCTAGGGGTCATGGCTAGGAGCCTATGGCTTACTAACATGGAACTCTCTTTTGAGAAGTCAATTATTAAAGTAGCCAAGTGTATTATGACAAAAGGAATTTCCCATGCTGGTCGTTGACAATGCAGGATGCGATGGAACAGGGATGAAGTGGAGCTCGAAGGGAAGGGGTGGGGGGGAGTTTCAAGCTCTGTCAGGCAGCGTTCACGTTTCTCTGGTGTTCATGTCTCACAAGTACTCCTCAGATACTAGAGATTAATCTTAAGGCTTTTGGTTTAGCTCCATTTATTCCAAAAGTGCATGTCAAATGAGCGGGTTGAATTTGTTGCAGATTGTCCTGAAGGGAATAGAGTCAACCAATCTTTCTCTGAGATTTTGGGGGTACTGACAAGTTGACAGTACTTTGTTGAGTGACTTTATGACACACATATAAAAAGTTGATTTTATTTTGTGGGATTATGGTTAGAAATTCCTTAATAACTCAATAATTTATGTTTACTTTCTCTTCTGGTTTGAGTATGTGTGAAAGATGAAATGGCTGCAGCAATTTCTCGATGATGTGAATCTGGAGTGATGAGATTTAGTGCATCAAGACATCGTTAGAGATCAACACGGTCCGGATGTGATAGCTAAATAAGTCATAAGAATCATGGTTCATGTCTAAGAGCTCAACTGGGATAGTGATGTGAATGTGCTTAGTGACTTGTCTTTTTTCTGGTTCATTGTTTGAGTAGTCAAATGCATATATACATAAGAGTTAGTGTTTACCGAGCTATTTTATTGTTCACTATTTGTTTTGCAGAGGCATAATCAAGGGCGATTACTCCTCCTTTGGGGGGGGCGTCCCGGAGGGGGGGGGTACGTCACTATGGTGTGTGTGTGTGATGGAGAGGTGTTAGAATTCAGATTCCTATCGGGTAGTGGCTCTAGTATCTCCGAGGAGCAGATTAGGGAGTGAGGCTGTTTTGTGACTGTGCCGGCCGTATTTGAGGTTAGACGTACCTTTTCTTTGCAAGGTTTCCCGGGGTAAATGTGTGTTGCAGGTCACTTTCAGTGAGTTTACAGATATATTAGCATTTATTGGGCATTTTCAGGATCATGGGGTTTTCTGACTGGGTAGGACACTTTTCTAGTTTCCCTATATATGCGGTCCCCCCCTTGTACTTTATGGTATGTTGTCATCAGTGAGTAGAGCTTCCAGAGTTTTGGGCACACTCTCTAGCGTTTTTCTCTTGAGTGTTTCTATGTGTGGCTCTTTCACTCTCTCAAGTGTTTCTACGTGTGTCTCTCTCTCTCTCTCTCTCTCTCTCTCTCTCTCTCTCTCTCTCTCTCTCTCTCTCTCTCTCGGGATAGTTTCCTACGATGTTAAAACTCTCTTCTTCTTCTTCTTCTTCTTCTCTCTCTCTTATGTGGGTGCACCGGCTGGCTATCCATAAAAGATGGTGCAAGAGTTTTGTCATAGTATTGTGTCCTACCTCTTGGCACTGCCACTTGCTAAATTTAATACACAGTTTTAATTTTTTGCCATGCAGACCCTGATACCAAGTATGTTGCAGCTTGTGGCAATGAGTATTCGCATGGTGTTATTGAGCCCACTCCTTTCTGTTGTCACTGTACTGGTCGGTTTCATTCTTTGGCACTGTTGAGAATGGCTATGTTTGTTTCCTTCCAGCCTAAAATTTTCTAGCATGCCCCTTTTGTTTTTTTTTGGTGCCTTTGCAGGTTATCCCGTGTATGTCTGTTGTTGTGGCGGTCCTTGGTGAGAGGCTGAGGACGATTTCAAGAGAAGGGCAAAATAGCATTGCGGGCTTGTCATCTTATTTGAACGAGGTCAGGGGGTTCTCAAAATCTTGAAGAAGTGTGATTTGTTGGATTTTCTGGCTGCTGTAATATTGTGAAATTTGCAGATTCTCCCTGCAATGTCCATAGTAAAGGCTTATGTGGGAGAGGAATTCGAGCAGTGGCGTTTTCAAAGGCTAGCTTTGATAGATACTGAGGCAAGGATAAAGAAGAAGAAAATGAAAGCTTTCATACCAGAGGCAATCACAGCAGTCTATGCGTCAACGGCTATCTTATTATTTGCTGCTGCAACTTGGGCCGTGTCTCATGGGTCTTTCAATGCAGCTAACATGATCTCTTTCACAACATCCCTGCTTCTTCTTGTTGATCCTATCCAGGTCAGCGGCAACCATTCTTTTTTGAAGGGGCTATTTATAAAGAGCAAGTATGGTAATAGAATGCTTGTGATGGGCTCTTGTACAGGCTGTGGGCAAATCATACAATGAGCTGAAACAGGGGGAGCCAGCTGTTGAAAGGCTTTTTGAGATAACATCTTCGACTGGAAAAGTAAAAGCACATTTTTTATTTCATCACTCTTATGGTAACAAGCTGTATATAAAGTTTGACTAAACCTCGGTTTTTTTGTGACAGGTAAGCCTAAGACAAAAGAACTGTTTGGTTTCATAGCATGTCATGGTGATTTTGTTGTTGTGGAGTCAGATCTTGTTGTATCAACCTGCCGCTCAGTAGTTTTGTAAATGCTAATATCTTGTTTGGTGTGCGCATGTGTGTCAGGTTGTTGAACAAAGCGATGCCTTGGTCCTGAGTGAAGTAAATGGTGATGTGACGATTAGTGCGGTCACATTTCGGTATAATGATAAAGTACCAAATGTACTGGCAAATTTGTCACTTCATGTCCAAGCTGGTGAAATGGTCGCACTAGTGGGCCCATCGGGAGGGGGAAAGACAACAGTTGCAAAACTTCTACTTCGTCTCTACGACCCTGTTGAAGGTTAGATTGCAATTGCTGGGTTGTAGAATTGTTACTTGGAAGATTTTACACAACTTGCAATGTTCACATCAGGTCTTGTAGCAACTGTATTGCAGGATGCATATTAATAGATGGGCACGATATAAAGAACATGAGTTTGAGAGCATTACGAACGCACGTGACAATTGTACCTCAAGAAATTGTTAGTACCCTTTTCTCTCTAATTTAACATGAGCTCTAATGTGCTGGGAGGTTTAATTTTGAATTGTTTTGTGCTAATTTTGTGAATCCTCGCCTTTTACGCAGTGCATTGTGGTTGAGCTAAGTTTTAAAGGAAGCCTAACTTCTTATTGTCACTAGGGGCTTTTCTCCGGGACAGTGGCGGAAAACATAGCTTATGGAGAATTGTCTGGTGTCCATGATATGGAGAGGATACAAGAGGCAGCGACACTGGCAAATGCACACAGTTTTATCAGTAAACTTGTAAATGGATATGACACAAAGCTAAGTGATCGTGCCTCATGCTTGAGTGGTGGACAGCGGCAAAGGTCGGCATTAAGTTGCAGTCTTGTTTCATCTTTTTCCAACCAATTATGCTCAACTTAGGAAGCTATAATATATATACTGATTGGACTATGAAAGATGCGATGTAAGTAAGGGCTTGACTGTGAATAAATTGGGCCGATTGATTGCTTAGTGGGAGACCTTGAGATTGGTGCAATCTTTATTGTTCAAACTAGGTTTTGATAACGTGAGTACTCGTGGAATTTAGCTTACAAATATTCCTTGTATCAGGGGTTACGACTTTACGACCTTTAAAAATCTTCTCTCACTCTCTCTCTCTTCGCTCCTCAGGCTGGCTATTGCAAGGGCTTTCTACAGGCAACCATCAATATTGATTCTCGATGAGGCCACATCTGCTCTGGACAACATATCTGAAAAGCTTGTAAGGGATGCATTGGATCGGTGCATGGTGGGCCGAACAGTAAGTAAATCTTACCTTCTGCAACTTGTAGGCTACTTGATATTAGGAGTTTTGTAGAGTTGGAGCTTGCAATCCCCCCCTGCCCCCAACAGAAACGCTTCAGCATTAGCATTCTGTCCTCCTTTGGAAAATTGATCTTCTTCTCCTTGACATTTCGGAATAGCATGCCAGGATCAGTGTGAGAGATTAGGAACTACCTAGCTTATTTGATGTGAAGAAGTCCGGTGACGGCTCTACCTTGGGCTCCTTAGAGATTTGGTCTTTAGTTTCATTGATGTTATTTTTTGTAAGTTTGAACCTTACATCTTTTTTACATTTAGATGTCCTGGCGCTATGAAACTAAATTTATGTATGCGGAGGTCATCCATTGTCTATTCTCCTTTTCATAAGGCAGCATCATGTACTCTGTTTTTGGTACCTCTAATTTATTCCTAAGATTTGGAAAGTTGTTTTGGTTTTATTGCACAGCTGTGATTCCTTACTTTTCGAAAACAGAGTTTCTTTCAAGCGCCTTGCATTGCATTCTTCTCTTGCAAGAGTTTTGCGATGTTTTCTTATAATTATACATATTTCACCCAGGTATGAAGGTGCATAGTGGTTAATGTTTTTGTTATAAATACACCCCTATGTATACGTTTCTTGCCTTCTGCACTGATATGCATTTGTATGTATTCAAGCGGTCAGTGTGTTAAATTTTTTCTTTAAAATATACATGTTTCACCCAAGTATGAAGGTGCATATGGTTTTCTTGACTTTTGCACTGATATTCATTTTTGTGATTAAAGTGGGGAATGTGTAAATTTTGTAGGTTATTGTGATAGCCCATCGCCTTGAGACCGTGCAAAAAGCGGACAGAATATATTTTCTAGATGAGGGAAGGGTGTTAGAGGAGGGGACACACTCATCTCTTCTTGCTCAGGGAGGCCGCTATGCCGCACTGTTTGCAAAAAAGGAATATGTTGTAAGATAGAGCTCCATGGGAGCACATTTTTTTTTTTGTACATATCAAGCAGTGTACTCAAAGTATCCACAGAAGACTTCTAATGGGCAAAGTTGGTTATTTATTTCAACTCTGGCTTTCTAATCACCAGGGTTCACGGTATTATTGTTCTATTGTTTTAAGTGGTACTTGATTAGTGTAGTAAGATCTGTGGATAGCCCGTCTTTAGATAGTCTGTTAAATTGAAGAAGTGAAATGAGATGACCATACAAGGAAAGTAGGGGATATTTCATGAAGGAGAAAAGTGAAGTGTGCACTCACCTCACTTTTCTATTGTTGGTTGGATTAGTAGTCCTGCATGTTCTTTGGATTTGGATTTGCAGACCTCTGGTGTATTTTTTGTGAAAATGTATGTATTAGTTCAACTGCTCTATGGGCACAAAACTATGGCGCTACACAGCTTGGCGCTTACAGGATATTCATCAACCACGTGATATTTTGATGATTCAATTTCCAAGAGAAGGTGTTATATTGCATGGAATATCTCAGTTATTGTCATGCTTCATGCTTTCAAGAAATACATTCTCCATTACACGATATCTCTTTCCTAATGTCATAAAAAAGAAATAAATTCATTGCCTAAGAAACTTCAAAGAGAACAAGACGCCAAAGGACATGTGTCAATTCACACAATGCGAACTAGACCATCTCTTTATATGAGTCTCTTGACTATTCAATGTCATGAGGCTTCTCATTTTCTAAACTCACTCTTCACTTCTGCACTCGAGATTTTTATTTTTTCAAGATTGAGGAGACCTAATCTCTTTTTATCAAAATACGAAAATAAACCGAGTTCTATCACAATGGCCCACACCATCAAATGATGGCGAAGTTAGTGACACTTATGACAAAAAAGAAAGAAAAAAGGTTTGGCATCTAGGTAGATTGATGTGCAGACTACAGGAGATGGGAGTGCCCCCATTGTGTTGATTTGGGGGTTCATGGCCTTGTATAACTCAATGGTGGGACATGTACGCAGTTCGAGGGGATATCTGATTTAGTTCACTCCTATTAAGAGTGAAACAAGGTTGTCCATTGTCTTCTCTCTTTGGTATGTAAATAAATGAGGTTTTTGATCACAGAGAGAGAGAGGGTGACAAAGGTGCCTAGCTGATAGGGACATGGACTCCATTGTTGTTATATGTTGATGATAATGTTGATCTTTGACTCATCGAAGGGTATGCAGTAACATGCTTTACTAAGGCCTTGTCTAGGCCTTATAGATTTTCATTTATCCCTCCCCTTAAAATGGATGACGAGTTTTCTTAGTGAGGCCCATATCCTAGCAAACCTGCATTAATTCTTTGGCACCAAAGTGTAGTTTCTTGCCATATGGATGTAGGTGAGAATTCTATAAAGGTATATTCTTTGGAGAGAGAGAGAGAGAGAGAGAGAGAGAGAGAGAGAGAGAGAGCATCTTATATGCTAATGTCACTATTAATAGAAAAGACGAGGATTCAATGAACCCCTAACTTTATGTATGTTTTCTTTTTTTTAAACGGTGGAACATTCTTGGTGCCAACTTGCATTATCCAACATTTACCTCTTTCTACTCATCTGACTACCCACAAGTGGTCTTTGTCATAAAAAAACATCCCAAACACTTTTATCATACACAATGAGTGGAGGCAATACATATTTGAGAAGAAATAAAAAACTTTATTCTAAAAGAAATTAAATAACTCATGTTAGGTGAGAGATAATGATCATAAGATTTTAGCTTCTTAGCTATTCAATATCACCTTAAATCATCTTTGGTTGACTCTTTTTTAAGGAAACTTAAAACTTTAGCATATACACTTTGTGAAATTTCAAGAGTACGATGCAATGCCTTTATTAAGCCCTTGTTTGAAAAGAAGCCATTAAACTCTATTGTGCAAGAAAAAGTACTATGTTCTACATTTAAAAAAAAACATTTTCATGCTTTTTCAATTGCTTAAAATAACCTAACAACATTTTCCATCGCTTGTCTAAAAGCCACACAACCTCATCAATTTAGGTAAAAAAAATAGTAAATGATTGTCATTAGCTAGTACATAGTGAGTGCCTAAAAAGTGACATTAACCTCACCACCCCTTCATCTATTGTTGAAAACTTGTATTAAAAAGTTTGGGAATGAGCAAGAAAGATAGTTATACCTATATTGTACACGCATTATTCTTTTTTCACTTTTTATTTATAATGCTATTTTATTGTGCTAGTAGAAAAAGATTATCTATTGCACATATTAAATGGAAATGTATAGTGTGTCATCATCTATAAGAGTGGGACCATGGTGATAGGTGCGGATAGGGTGTGTAGAATATACCACGACTGGCATGATGTATGAGTGGAGTCCACATAAGATATAAGGAGTGGCATGATGTACGAGTGGAGTCCACAGAAGATGTGTGTAGGCCAGCACACCTGACACAGGCACACTTGGCCAAGTGTGGCTGGTCGAGACTATATTAAGGGGACTACTATGGTTTGATAGTGAGCTTATGCTAGTGCTCCTATGTCAGAGGGATGTTCAAGGAGGCTTTTACCTAAAATTGGCACATGCATGCCTCATTCAAAATATGACTTTTAGAAAATCAATGCACAGACATAGGGCTTTTTCAAGGAGTTAGACAATTGTAGGTAGTGCAACTATGTGTATAACATGGTTTAGTGTTGCATAGGATGTCTACATAGTATCTTTATGGAATTAGCATTATATTTATACATTGAAAATTGAACATCAACATGACACATCTATTATGAAAAATGGTGTTAAATTTCTTTGAAGGTGACTATATCTCTAGGATGTCTACATGGTATCTTTATGGCATTAGCTTTATATATTTATATGAAGTTCTTTGAAGGTGACTATATCTCTAGGATGTCTACATGGTATCTTAATGGCATTAGCTTTATAGTTTTATATTGAAACATTGAACATTAACATGACACATCTATTTAGAAAAATGGTGTTAAAGTTCCTTTGAAGGTGACTATATATCTTGACAAGTAACTCTGAACAATATGTTTGAATGTGATAAGTTTTTGTGCATATAATTTAAGAGATTTAAAATTAGAAGGAAAATACGTGAATTCAAAATATGATTTTTAGAAAATCAATCCACACACATTGGGCTTTTTCAACGAGTTAGACAACTGTAGGTAGTGGACTGCTGTGAATAACATGGTTTAGCGTTGCATCAAATGTCTACATAGTATCTTTATGGCATCAACTTTATATTTTTATATTGAAACATTGAACATTAACATGACACATCTATTATAAAAAATGGTGTTAAATTTGTTTGAAGGTGACTCTATATCTAGGATGTCTACATAGTATCTTTATGGCATCAAACTTTATATTTTTATATTGAAACATTGAATAGTAACATGATACATCTATTAAGAAAAGTGGTGTTAAATTTCCTTTGAAGGTGACTATATATCTTGACAAGTAGCTCTAGACAATATATTTGAATGTAAGTAAGTTTTTTTGCATAAAATTAAGAGATTTGAAATTAGAAGGAAAATACGTGAATTAGTCGTAACAGTTCTTTATCTTCATCCAAACCTCCATGTATATGTGTTTGCTTTGCTAATTAGTCTATAAAAGAGGTTGAATTTGGTATTAAGATGATATTGTGGCTCCGTCATTTTGATTTCAATTACATCCTTTTTCGATCATTCATAGGCTTAGTGTTGTTTTTCAACCCTCTTCATTGAGGCTACCTTGAGGTGATTGGTTGCAGCTTGCAACTCTTCCATCCCTCCCCTTCCTCACCTTTTCCAATCCTCCTCTACGTAGCCACACTCCTTGAGAATTTCTTAAATCACATAATCACTTTGGACTTTGCCTTCCAAAGATGTTTGCATGCTTCCTTGGAGTAGTTATCAATAAAATTTGAGAGGCACAATGGATCCTGAAAGATTAAATACATTGAACCAAAAACATCACTATTGACAAGTTCCTTTGGATCTAGCATGCACAAAACCATTCTTACAAAACTTAGTACGCTTCATTTATCCTAAAATAGAGCCTTCATGTACATGTTTTAAGGGTGACTTGAGAGAAAGAAACAAAGTGACCATATCTGATTTTTGCAAACATAGCAAAGAAGCCAAATTTAGATGATCAAAACATGCAATGCCAAAGTTTTGCATCTAAAATAGCCTTCAGATAAGAAGCTTCTCATAACAAATCTTACACACATTTCTTGTAAGCATTGAGCTTATACAATTGACCATGAAAAATGCAAGATATCTAAATTGTATCACCAAAATAGAGATCATGCATAGTACATTTGCTAGCCACAAATTTGGCCACAAGACCAAGTTTCGCAAGTGCATTTGTTATTTTTTTTCCTTAATCACAAGTATATATAAAGCATCAGCTTGTGTGAAATGGGGTCACATGTAGTAATAAATATAACCTACCAACTCCCTTAACTTGATAGGAAGCATTGTTGTGACACTATTCCTTTGACAATCTCAAGAGATGAACCACACTAGTTTTCTTCTTTTTGGTGGCCATAAATGCCTATATCATTAGTAAGCTACTTAGTCGTATTCTTTTTTGGACTAGGGATCTTATAGAAATACATTGAAAAGACTATCACACTTCATAGTATTGGATTTATTCTTTGTCACAAGTCGCCAAGTACACTCCATTACATGTAAACATACTATTTTTGATCGGATGCAAAAGTACGATACAAATTTTTCAAGACATGAATGATTGTTTGTTTTTCAAGAATAACCTCACCATCACTATTCCCCTTGAGGACAGTCTCAAGAGGTGAACCACACTAGTAGTCTTCTTTTTGGTGGCCATAAATGCCTATTTCATCAGTAAGCTACTTAGCCGTATTCTTTTTTAGACTAGGACTCTTATACAAATACACTAAAAAAACCATCACTGTTCATAGTATTAGGTTTATTCTTTGTCACAACTCTCCAAGCACACTCAATTACATGTAAAAATACGATTTCTGACCATACAAAAAAAAGTAATACAAATTTTTCAAGACATAAGTGATTGTCTGTTTCAAGAATAATCTCACCAACACTAGATAAATGTGCCAAAAATACATCCATATCATCCTCGTTGTACATAATCTATAATAATAACTCCTTATGTAAAGAAATTTTTGCCCTCATTATCTATTAGATGAGAGAACTAGTCTATGTTATTACTACTTTGGCATTTTTGTTGACAAAATGTGTGAGTAATATAATGTCTAACAGCAAGCAGAATCAACACATGAACATGTACATCTTTAGCATGCCAACATGCCTACATAGTAGTGGTCGAAACGACTCTATCAAACAATAGAAATGCTAGTTGTTGCACCATCATCCAGAAGGCTTATATCCACAAAACGTGGTCGTACTTAATAACCTTTCACCAGGCTCCAAATTGTTGAAAGTATGCTTGCTAGGAAACACACACATCTTGGAGAAGATGAAGAAGCTCAAGGCACACAACAAAGAGTAGTGTTGCTTAGTGCACAATGGGAACCCTAGAATGATGGGCGTATATACAATGCATGGGAGAAAAAACCTCCTAGGGAGGGAAAAAAATGCCTTGACAATCCTAAGTGTGCTCACACACATCACTACCATATATGTATGGTAACAAATCCCCCCTCAGAGTGATGCGGTGAATGAGAGCTAGCACATAAAGTATAGGGAAGTGCCAAGCTGATCTCTCCTACTGAGAGTCTCTCTCCGACATAGTGGTAATGCACCTTTCTGTGCTTTGTGTGAGCATGAAAAATTGGGCTCCTCGCAACTACCAATGCGCTCTGATTGTTAGTGTAGATGATGTTGGCAATGTCCTGTCCAACACCCACATTAGCCATAAGGAGTCTGAGCCATACACACTCAACCGTAGCTGTGAAGACTACCCTACACTCAGTCTCACAACTGGAAGTGGCCACAATAGGTTGCTTCTTGCTGAACCACGATATGCATGAAATGCCGAGCATGAAATAAAAACCACTCATGGAAAATTGTGTGTCATAACAATTAGCCCAATTTGAGTCCAAAAAGCCATGTAAATATGGCTGCAATGATCCCACCTTGTGATAAAACAAGCCAAGATGTAAAGTGCCACTCAAGTAGCAAAATATCCTTGGGCCAAAGCATGTATTGGTGGCACCAAAAAGAGGTGTCTTAGACAGCTCTTTGGTAGCACTTTATAAAATAAACTAAGCATGTTGTATATCAATGGATATAATTTTTCATGTAGAATCTAAAATTACAAATTTCGACAAGTTTTGATTTTTCTTGGCAAAAAATTTACGGCTCCTCACTTCTTTAAAGTATACCACCAAAAAATGCAGAAAGTGGTACCACCAATACATGCTTTAGCCCCCTCTTGACAGCGTGCCAATTCTTAAGACCGTGGGCTATGCATAAATCTGCTAACATGTGAGACTACAAACTGAATATCTGGCCTTGCATTGCATACATAAATAAGGCATCCTACAACACTTTGATAAAGAGTGAAGTCAACAGGATCACGAGCACCATGAAGACTCAATTTCAAACCTGTTTCCATGGGAGTAGCAATAGATTTGTAGTCCTCAAGTCCAAACTTACATAGCAATGTCTCTATGTAGCTTGTTTGTCACAAGGAAATACCACCATCACACTGCTTAAATTGCATGCCCAAGTAATGATGCAACAACCCCAAGTCTTTCATCTTGAAAGTAGCATTCAAATCAGCCTTAAATCTAGCAATATGTGTCTCATTTGGTTGAGTGATCAACAAATCATCAAGATAAAGAACGACGGTGAGAAATGCATCACCCTCATGTTTTACATACAAAGTGCTTTTTGTTGCACTATTCCAAAAGCCTCATTTAACCAAATGAGTGTCAACTTTCTCATACCAAGCACAAGGAGACTGCTTCAACCCATACAAAGCTTTCTTACATTTTTACACTTTATCTTCTTGTCCTTTTATGAAAAAATTGCACGGCTACGTTACATACACTTCCTCAAACATATCAATAACCCATACAAAGCTTTCTTACATTTTTACACTTTATCTTCTTGTCCTTTTATGAAAAAATTGCACGGCTGCGTTACATACACTTCCTCAAACATACCATTCAAGAAAGCAATAACAATGTCTGATTGATGTACATCTCATCCAAAATGAGCTGCCAGAGGACATAGAAAACGCACAGTAGTCATAAGACAAGTGGGAGCAAAAGTCTAGACCTTCATCATCTATGACTTTTTGTTGTGCATAACATTTTGCAACAAGTCGAGATTTATAGCGATCAATTTCACCATCCGGATTACATTTCAACTTGTAAACCCACTTTGTACCAAGGCATTTTTGCCAGGAGGCGAATCACATAAAGCCCATGTGTCATTTTCTATAAGTGCATCATATATTGATTGCATGGTAGCTATCCAATTTTCTCAATTGTGTGCTTCATCAAAAGATAGAGGTTCCTATGCATCACATAAGGTAGAAACAACCAAAGCATAACAATCAGATATATGGCAAGAACCTAAACAAGTACGACTAGACAAAGGTGCATCCAATTCATTATCATGAAAAGTATGCACCAACCATTTTGGCATACCTCTAGCCTTATCATTCTCAATCCTTTCCACATCAAGTACATCATGTACATCTGCACCAGAGATAGCCTGATCCGTAGCATTTTTTGAAACCCATATAGGCTATACACTCTGGGGGTTCACCGTCCAATAGCCCCTATACAACATGCATTTGTAGGGCATTAAAAAATCCCCTCTTTTAACATGTATAAATGAATAAAATGACCCCTTATCTTTTTTTCCAAAATTGAATATAAAAACCCCTTATTTTTATGTATCTCTGTTAAATTGCCTAAAATTTTTGCATTTTAAAACCCCTCCTTTCGAACTCACGTTATACATTAACATGATTACATAGTGCACCCCTTGAGGCTATACATTTGACTCATTGGAATTTACATTAGAGTCTCCACCACTGGAAAGAGGCAACAAACTGTCATAAATGTCCTGTGAGCTTACATTACTATGTCTAGTACATGACTGCAAGGGTTGAATAGACTCTTTCACAAACACAACATCTCATGAAACCCAGATATGTCTTGTTTGCGGATAGTAAAACATGTATCCTTTGCTTTCAGTACTGTAACGAACAAAACTGCATTTAACAACCTTATCATCCAATTTTTGTGTGTTGCATTTGTGGCACCAAAGCATAAGCTAAACAATAAAAAGCGTGCATGTGATCAATAGATGTCTTCCTGTCATGCCATGCTTCATAAGGATTCAATGACTATAAAGATTTTGTAGAAACTTGTTAAGTACATAAGTAGGATACATGATGGCCTCAAGCCAAAATGAATGTGGAAAAGCTTCACTCTTGACCATACATCGTGCCATTTTCGTAAGTAACCTCTTTTTCTTTCAACAACACCATTTTGCTGAGGTGTATATGGCATTGTACATTAGTGTCTTATCCCACGACTAGCCAAAAATGCATTAAACTCATGAGACCTATACTCCCCCCCTGGATATGAATGGAGGATGCCCATAGCACATGTAGAGACATTTTCAACCATAGCGAGAAATTTCTTGAATCACATAAACACTTTGGAATTAGCTTTAAGTGGATATACCCATGCATGCCTGGAGTACTCATCAAAAGTCACAAAATACAAGTAATTGCCTAAGGATGTAGTTTGTATAGGCCCACAAACATCACTATGTACAAGTTGCAATCTACATGTAGCCCTTACAGAACCATCCTTTGGAAACTTTGAACGTTGTATCTTACCCAAAATACACTCTTTACACAAACATGATTCATAGGTGCTTCAAGAGGTGGCAAAGAAGAAACCATATCATATTTTTGCAAATGTAACAAACTGGCAAAATTCAGATGCCCAAAACGTGCATGCCAAAGTTTTGCATCTGAAACAACCCTTTGAATCCAAAAATGTATTTGCAAAATTTTGCCCACACTTTTCATACAAAGTGAGCTTATACAGCCCATGACACACTTGAAAGCGACTTTTGCAATGTCAATGTGCATAATGCATCAAACTTGAAAACATCTAGATTTCCTTGGGTCATAAGTCTCCAAGTATTAGGAACAGTTTGGTAGGAATCTGGCAAAGCATCAAGAACAATCTGCACAAGGGAACTATCAGAAATGACTTTGCCTACAGAAATGAGTTTCTCATTCATATCCTTGATACTAGTAAGGAAAGTTTCCATGTCATCTTCCTCATGCATAATAGTTGACTCCAGCTCTTTACACAACAATGCAATTTTAGCCTCATTGTGACTTGCATAAAGACCAACCAGAATATCCCAAGCGTGTTAGTTGAATCAATTGAGCGAATGTGAGGAGTAACAATGCGCTTCACAAATAATGAAATCAATGCATGAGCTTGTGAATCTCTAACATCCTAACAAGCTTGCTCATCAGCCCTAGGCAAAACAACTCTAGCAGCAACAATCCTGCCACCAAAACCTGCAGCATCCTCAATAGCACTTGCATGCACAGAATCTGGACTTATGCCAATGGCTTGAAAAATGTTTCAAACACCCTTTTAAACAAGAGTATGTTGCATCATATAAGCCCACATTGGGTAATTTTCCCCATCCATTTTATCCTCAATAGCAAACATCTTGAATACATCTGTGTTGTTGTCAGCCATGGCGAGTGCCTAAACCTGATGTGAAAACTACCCGAAAAGAGGAGAAACAAAGTGGTACTAGCATGTGCTATATAGCACAACCCAAAGAAGATTTTAAGGGACCTGATGATATGCAAAAAATAGCACTGACAAAAAATCTATACAAAAGGACAAAATTGCCTACACTGTACTGCCTATGGTGGAAATGGAGACTCAAATGAGCCTGAACAAAAATTTTGAGCAAACCGAGCTCCACGAGCTTCCCGAAAGTATTTTTCAACCTACTGACACTCGCCAAAGCTCACCTAAATCCTAGAAAGTGAGCAAGCGTGTGATGGTGATGCTGGAGAATATGAACAGGAGGATGCAACCTACTCTAATACCAATTGTTGGAAATAGGGTTGCAAGGAAACACACAAAACTTGGAGAAGATGAAGAAACTCAAGGCACACAACAGAGAGTAGTGTTGTAGTGCACAATGGAAATATATATTAACCCTAGAATCATGGACGTATATACAATGTATGTGGGAAAAAACCTCCTAGTGAGGAAAAAAATGCCGTGGCAATCCTAAGCGTGTTGACACACATCACTACCACATATGTATGGTAGCACAAACACCCTTTGCAACAAGAACATGTTGCATCATGCATGCCCACAATGCATTGTTGTTGCCTTTGATTTTTTGCTCAAAGGACAACATACGCAAAACATGAGTATTGTTAGCCATGACTAGTGATTGCACCTAATATAAAAGATCCATGTTAGAGAAAGAATTGCACAAAATCAATGTGTGCTATCTAGCTATGAATATACTATTTATTTATTTGTTCTCTAAAGCCTTTGTCTGGCATACCAAAAAGTGAATGCACCTTTGGCCTTTGGAGAATAGCATTTCAAAGGCTATTTTCTCTTTCTATTCATTCACAAGCTTTTAAGCCCCCATAGGGACACTTGTCTAATAAGAAAAATTGAACGAACTTCACCCTTTGGGTACTAAGGCCCTTAGCGGGCCAAAAATCTTTGTTGCTCCTTTAATGGGAAAGAAATGTTTCCAATTATTTTCAACTAGTTATATTTCTTTTGGTAAAAACTTCCAATCACTTCGTCTATATGTGAAATGTTTTAGTGTCCATGTCTACACACTCTACAAAACTTTGGATGATGGCACTCAAAATTAAAGTTCATAAGAGATTAATTACTGAAGCATATACATACTACATCTAGATCTATGTGATTTTGTATAGTCCGCATTCCCAAATTGTAACATTCAATGGCCTAGTAAATTGTGTGTAGCGAAAAATAGCATGAACATAGTGAGCATTTCATTAGAATAGATTCCTAATAAGCATAACAAGAGTGCTTGGATGGAGAGAGAAACAAAAATCATAACACCTAGTTAGATAGGCATGAACAATACTTCAAAAGAGAGAAATTAAGCTATTGACAACAGTTGAGGACCAGATTTACATGGAGCCGGTCCACCCTCCAAAAGGCTTTGTATTATAGGTTTCCCCCATCAAGAGAGACATTTTACAATACAATTATTTGTGTTCCTTCAATAACTAGCTAGTGCAATGAAGATGGAAGCTTCAAGCAATAAGCAAATACTTATAAAACACAACATCAATTCCCTCACGGTCTCAGACCCAAGACCTCACACACCTTCGAAGATGGTGAGAGCTAGCGGGGTATGAGAGTAGATTGAGAGGAAGAAGGAGTAGTCTTAGGAGAAAGAAGTACATATCCTCACATAATCACTCATACTAGCATAGCGTAGCTTAGTAATTAACATGGTAGAGGAGATGAGAATGCATTGAAGCTTAGCTCTTGGTTGGATTTGCATCACAAAGCCAAGAGTTGCTGGTGTAGGCCTCCCTTCTCACAAGCTTGGAGTAGGTGATAAGCTTTCCATTAAAGCTTGAGAAGGAGAGAGAGAGTCTTCTTGCTTCACACATGAGCTAGTGTGAATGCGTATGGAATAATTCCTTTGAAAAATCAGCCCCCTCTCTCTCTTGGTCGACCCCTCTTGCTAAATCCTCTTGCTGGCACCTCATTGGACCTCTCCAGGCTTAGCCAATAGGATTTAAGAAGCATAAGTGATAGCCTTCTAACATCTGTCCCTCTTTCTCCTTTTGTGAGAGCTTTAGGTAATTAATTAATGCAGCTAAACTCTCATTGGACCCCTTTGTCTCCTGGCCAATAGGAATCAAGTAAGCCATTAGGCTATTGAATGCTCATTGGACCCCTTGGGAGACTGTCCAATAGTCTTCTAGAGAGCTTAATTCTTATTGTTTCTTTTATTAAGTGTTCTTAAATAAATTAAACTAGATTTACTCTAGCCTAATTCTTATTGGTCCACCTCCATGGCCATCCAATAGGATTTGAGTGCACCTTGTGGGCATCTGGGCTAGGGAGCGGACATGTGTTCCTCATTCCCTTTGTGTAAAGGAAGCTTGTGAGTGAGTGTGTGTATGTGTGTGTGTGTGTGTTTTTTTTTTCTGTCTCATCCCCTACTTACAGGGCTCGCCCCCTCCTATGTAGGAATCATGAAGACTTTTTTGTACACACACAAAGCATCCATTTTTTCTAAGCTTGACCATTGGACACAACCTTTGATTTTTTCGAACCTTAGCATTTTGGAAGTCTTAATGGGCTGAACCTTAGGGTCTTTAAATCCCTTTGTTGCACATTGCTCTTTTGCAGATGGCCCCCCCTTTGGATCCTATTTTCCCTCCTTTGGATCCCTCATTCTAGATTTTTCTCCCCTAGCACTTCCCCATATTAAATGATCATTTTAACATGAGAAAATCATTTAGGAGAATTAGATATTAGTTATTATGACATTACCTCTCTCTCTCTCTTGAAATCATAGTCATCCTCGACTATGGGTTAGAGAAGGATCCCTCTCTTACCCTACGACATCGTTCCAAAATGGATGACTAATCCATTTGGTGCTTGAGAGCCTAAGATTCCGCAAGCATGTCTGCACATTAGTCCTATCAATCTTCCATAGTAGAGTGACAAGCTCTACTTGGTGTTTGGGAGACGTTGTCTCCGCAAACTTGATTCTAAGCATGCATACTACTTCACATTTGTGCACAATAAAGAAAAAGAGAGTCTTATAAGACAAAAAATCTATTCATTTTAAACATTTTACATTTGCTTACTCTAGGGAAGCATTGTAAGCATTGACAAGGTTTAGGTTATCCTTTGATTGTATGCCTTGCATCTATCTAGCATCTTCAAAAGGATAATTCTTAAACTTAATAAGATATCATAGGATAGTCTTACCGCCTCTTAATACCTTGTTTTCATGTCAGAGAATGGACTCGGGCTGCAACACCTCTTCTTGGTCCTCGATCTCTGGTGGGTCTTCAATAGTTTGTTCTTGAGGTGGCTCTCCTTTGTAAGGCTTTAGTAGGCTCACATGGAAAGCATTGTGTATGAGCCAATGACTAGGCAACTTGAGTTGATAGGCCATGTCATTGATTGGTCTAAGAATCTGGAAGGGACCATAGTACCTTTTTGCTAACTTAGCATAGTACTTTTGGTGTCCCGTAGGATTCTTGCGCCCGTCTTGTGCCTTAATCGAGCCTTGGGAAATTTAAGCAAGACCCAATCATTTTCTTTAAAGGCTTGGTCTCTTCTGTGCTTATCAGCAACAACCTTTTGCCTTTGCTGTGAGATAGAGATAACATCCTTAATCTTTTGGAAAGATTCTTGTAGGTCTCGACTATACTCATCTGCAACGAAGATCTTCTCGTGTACCTTAAGTAGCAAGGGACTTTCTGATTCCCTCAATTACCTCAATAGGTACTTTTCCCATGGAAGTATGTACAATGTTATTGTAGGCATACTCCAATAAGGATAAGTACTTCTCCCATGGGACCTTTGATCTACTTCCGCTACAAGGCTTTTAGTAGATCAAGAATCATTAGAGGTTAGCTATTTCACTTTGGCCATCCATTTGGGGGTGATAGGCCAAAGAGAAGTTTAGCCTTGTCCCTAAATTCTCAAAGAGACCCTTCCAAAAATTACTGGTCATTCTAGGATCTCTATCCAACACTATGGACATTGGCAAGCCATGATACTTGAAAATTTGTGATATGAAGAGGGTTGCCATTTGATGGGATTTGATAATCTTTTTGACAGGTATAAAATGAGCTCGTTTTCTGAACCTGTCCACTATCGTCCATATTTTCGTATTCCCATGGATAGACTTAGGCAATCCAAAGATAAAATCCATGGGTATGCTCTCCCATGGTGAATTAGGGGATTGGCAAAGGTTGAAGGAATCCAGGTTGCTTCCCTCTATCAAACTTCATCTTTTGGCATACCACACATTTAGAAACATACTCCTGTATGTTTGCTTTCATGGTAGGCCAATAAAAATATGTTCCAATCCCTTTTAGGGTAGACTGAATCCCTCTATGCCCCGCATAAGGAGGAGCATGAGATTCATACATTACTTTCTCACGTAGTGAGTTAGTAACGCATAGTATATTTCCATAGAGAAGATAACCATCTTGTAAAGTAAATGGTAATGCAAGGGCTGAAATCACATCTCTAAAATCGGGATTAATAGCATACTCATCTATCATAGAAGATAGATCATTGTGAGTTGCTATGGAAACCGCATTCACTCTCGGCCGTCTCGAGAGTGCATATGCTAGCAAAGTGAGCAATATGAAAATGAAATTGCGAAAGAAAATTTTCCCACCTCAGTTGTTTGTCAAAGAGATTAGTCTGCATCATGAAGTACTTAAGGCTTTGGTGATCCGTCTGCAGAATGAAAGGAGTCCCCAATAGATAGTGCTTCCATGAGTCTAAGGCATGTAGAACTGCGAGGAGTTACTTTTTATATATGCCTAGAGCTTGCTCAACAGGGTCGAGCCTTTGACTTTCAAGGGCTATGGCGTGTCCTTCTTAGAGAAAAACAGCTCCAAGGCAATCATCACAAGCGTCACATTGGACCTCAAATGGATTTGAGAGATCCAGCAGTGTAACCACAGGTTGAGAGATAAGGTTGTCTTTAAGATTTTTGAAAGCATTGTTCTCCTTGGTAGACCATGTATACTAACATTTTTCTTTGTTAGGTCATGTAATGGTCCGGCGATTTGTGAGAACTTTTCTATGAAGTGTCTATAGTATGCACACATACCTATAAAGCTTCTTAGTTGATGAAGATTCCTTGGTTTAGGCCATCCTTTTACTACCTCTAACTTTGATGGATCCATTTGGATGCCATCTTGAGAGATATTGTGACCTAAATATTGAATCTCTTGTAAGAAAAATTAACTTTTCGATTAATATAAAATTTATTCTCTCGCAGAACTTGAAATATTACCTAGAGATGTTGCTTGTGTTAGTCTAGTGAATTAGAGTAGATGATAATATCATCAAAGAACACTCCAGTAAAGGTTTGGTGAGGCCTGAATAGCTTCTCCATCAAGCGGTTAAATGTGGCTGGTGCATTGGTCAAACCAAAAGGCATGACAATGTATTCGTAAAGACCAAACATAGTGCGAAATGCGGTCTTTACAATATCTTGATCAACTATCCTTATTTGATGGTAGCCACTTTTTAGGTGAACCCTATTGAAGTAGGTGGACAGTTGTAGCTTATCAAATAGGTCTTCTACTCGTGGAACGGGAAACCTATTCTTGATAGTGATCCTATTTAGTGCTCTATAGTCGACACATATACGATATGTGCTATCTTTCTTTTGCACTAATAACACGGGTGAGAAAAATGGAGATGAGCTATGACTAACCATGTCCTTTTCAACTAACTCATGCACTTGCCGCATAATCTCCTCTTGTTGAGCTTGAGAAACTCTATAAGGAGGTTTATTAGGTGGTGAACTTCCTAGAAGAAGTTCAATTGCATGGTCATCATTGCCTCGTTTAGAAGGTAGTTTACAAGGAATGTCGTCAATAAAGACATCTTGAAACCCTTGAGAAAATTGGATAACTCTAATTCTTTGTGATTGTTTATATTTTATTTTGCTAAAGCACTAGGTTCATTTTGAGAATATTTAACAAAAATCATGTACACGAAAATAGAGCTCTTTATTGACTTATTGAAATCTTGCATATGTACAATGGGTATGGTGTTACCCATCTCTTTGGCATCTATGTACATATCTTTTTCCATGTACTTAAAGTAGATTTTTCTTTTAGGGAATTTAACATTGGCATCCATGCCATCAAACCGTGGTGCCCCTAGGATTACATCCTCGTGCTTGAGAGGAGAGATAAAGAAGTCCTCTTTGTCCACATAGCTTTGGACATGGAGCCTCAATTTCCCAATTAAGGGAGTGATTGAATCTTCTTGCCCCTTGAAAGCACCATCTGCGGGTAGGACATCTCCCATCTCATAGGCTTGGATGCCTAGCTTGGTGGCCAACTCTGTGGATATGAAATTGTGAGTAGAACCAGGGTCAAAGAGAATAAAAGCATCATGTTCTCTTACCTTTCCCCAAGCATGGCATAGAGGAGATCCTTTGTGGTGAGCTTCCTCTTCTTGGATTTTGACCAAGGTAGCTCTAGGAGGCTCATGGCGGGTGTTTGGAAATTGATTTGAGAAGCCACCATAGTATGGTGTATAATCGCAGATATGGTGCGTGGCCTTTGGGAGTTGACATATTCCACCATTTCTTTAGCTAAGCCTTCACATTTTATTTTTTTTTTGCTCTCTAAAACCCTTATTTTTGAAGGCAGTGGCTTTGAAATGTAAGTCCCAAAACTTGTCTACATATCTGTGAATGGATTCGTAGGGAGAGAGCTTCAAGCTTCACCATTCAGTGAGTACTTTGTCTTTGGCATCAGTGGCCAAAAATTGCTTCATGATGGAAGCTCTTAAAGCTTTCCATGTTTGTGGAGCTTCATCGTTGGCCCGTAGGCTAGACCACCATTGCCTCGCGGACTTTTGAAAGTGCATAGCTACATGGAGTAGCTTAGAGGACTCCATGAAGCCCTCATCTCCATCAAATTGTTGGATGAAAGCCAAGACTTTGTCCATAGTGCGAGAGGTTCCATCGTAGTATCGTAGTTAAGGAAAGAGATGCTCTTTCCTCCCTCTTTGAATTTCTTGAGTTGGACAATCTCTTCCACGCTGCATAGGATTTCCTATGGCCTCTTCTTTTTGATGGTTCAAAAGTTGTACCATCGATTTCTTCAGAAGATGAATTTGAGGAAGATGGAGAAGAGGGTGACCTCTTTCTCGCCTTTTTCTTGCCTTTGTCCTCCTTGTCTACACCATCGCTTTCTTCACGAGAGGAAGAGGACGAAGAAGACGGAGAAGAGGGTGATCTCTTTCTCGCCTTTTTCTTCTCTTGCTTTTTGTCATCCCTCTTTGAATTATGGTGTGGAGAAGTGTGTGATGGTCTTCTCTATTTAGGAGGTGATGGAGAGCATTTTGCCCGCCATCTTCGTGGAGCCATCTCCGTCGAGGTGGCATGAGACTCACTTTTTTCTCGTTCATTTGGTGGGGGCTTTTGAGGTCTCCTTTGGGAAGGAGATGCGTCATCAAGAAGAAAATTTTTGAGCCCTTCGTATGGATCCTCTTCTTCTTCCCGAATTGGACAGAGGCCTCTTTTGGATGTCTCACAAGGAGGCTTCCTAGGTACTCTCTCGTCATGGTGGGGAGTTTGGAGAATCCCATGATCCTGAAGCTGTCGTTGCCCTTCACTTTGGATGGATGGATTGCCCATGTTGTTGAAGCCTAGCAACAAGGTAGCTAACAAACATAGGGGCATCATTAGCAGAATCAAACCTATCAACATTAATTTCACTCTCTTTACTATTCTGAGCCATTCTAACAACTTTTAGGTGTAAACTTTTTTAGGTGTACTTTGGCACTTCAAGCCCTAGTTGCTACTCCTCTTTACCCCTTTAGAAAATCATTCAAGCTACTGTACCCGTAGCTCAAATACCATTAATTGCAAGGAATAGAAGAGAGGGTCTTTCAAAACCAAAAAAGCACCGGCTCCTGTCAAGATTCTAATAGCTCAATAGTGGTTAAGCCGTAGGCAAGCCCCGTAGGACTCCACTATTAAGACCATAGCTCTCGACGGTGATGCCCTCTTATCTGCACAAAGGCAGGAGCACTGCAAGGCTGACAAATCCCTATTCTACTTACTCAATTGCAATTAATAGTACCAACCATTTATAGCTAGTTGGTCCTCCCTTCTTGAGGAAGAAAAGAGAAACCTTGTGCTCTGATACCAATGTAACATTTAATGGCCTAGTAACTTGTGTGTAGCAGAAAAGAGCATGAACGTAGTGAGCATTGCATTAGAATAGATTCCTAATGAACATAACAAGAGTGCTTGGGTGGAGAGAGCAACAAAAAGCATAACACCTAGTTAGATAGGCATGAACTATACTTCAAAGAGATAGAAATTAAGCTATTGACAACAGTTGAGGACCGGCTTTACATGGAGCCGGTCCCCCTCCAAAAGGCTTTGTATTATAGGTCTCCCCCATCAAGAGAGACATTTTACAATACAATTCTTTGTGTTCCTAGCTAGTGCAATGAAGATGGAAGCTTCAAGCACTAAGAAAACACTTATAAAACACAACATCAATTCCCTCACGGTCTCAGACCTAAGACCTCACACATTTTCGAAGATGGTGAGAGCTAGCCGGGTATGAGAGTAGATTGAGAGGAAGAGGGAGTAGTACTACGAGAAAGAAGTACATCACCAATAGGAATTAGGCAAGCCATTGGGCTACTGAATGCTCATTGGACCCCTTGGGAGACTGTCCAATAGTCTTCTAGAGACCTTAATTCTTATTGGTTCTTTTATTAAGAGTTTTTAAATGAATTAAACTAGATTTACTCTAGCCTATTTCTCATTGGTCCATCTCCATGGCCATCCAATAGGTTTTGAGTGCACCTTGTGGGCATCTGGGCTAGGGAGCTGACATGTGTCCCTCATCCCCTTTGTGTAAAGGAAGCTTGTGAGTGTGTGTGTGTGTGTGTGATTTTCTCTCTCATCCCCTACTTATAAGGCTTGCACCCTCCTATGTAGGAATCATGAAGACTTTTTTGTACACACACAAAGCATGCAATTTTTCTAAGCTTGACCATTGGACACAATATTTGATTTTTTGGAGCCTTAGCATTTTGGAAGTCTTAATGGGCTGAATCTTACGGTCTTTAAAGCCCAGTGTTGCAAATTGCTCTTTTGCAGATGGCCCCCCCTTTGGATCCTATTTTCCCTCCCTTGGATCCCTACTATGGCTAGTCTGCCAGCTTAACCAATATTCTAGCTTTTTCTCCCCTGGCACTTCCCCATATTAAATGATCAGTTTAACATGAGAAAATCATTTAGGAGAATTAGGTATTAGTTATTATGACACAAATAACATGATCTATTGAGACATCAATAATAACTACTTCAAAAGAATTATAGAGAGTCTCTAGCCTTTCATTTGATACTCATTGAGAAAGTACATAGTACACATTTTAGAAAATATCGACTAGCCAAAATATTTTGAAGATGCTCGATAGGAGATGCGAGCTATGCAAGGACAACCGTAGCCTATTGAGAGCAGAAGGCATACGCCAAGCTGTGATGGTCTCAACGATAGCATGATCGCGAAGCCAAGATGGCCGTGTGCGCTCGCAATCGAGGGACATGGTAGCACATGGAGGTCGGGGAAGATTATTTTAAAAGAAAAAGTGTTCAAACACCTTGGTGCACCACTAGGGGTGGGCATTTGAGACAAGCAAAGATTGATTCTTGGACAAAAGTAAATGTAAGATGCAAAGGTGGGATCTCATACCTTTCCCCTTCCACAACAAAGTGGATGTGATCAACTCTTTCATGATTCCATATGTATCCTTTTTCTTGCCAATTTTGAAAATGATCAAATGCAATTGGAAGGAGTTTTTTAAACCCTATCAAATGGTTCCTATGTGAAAACACCAAAAAATATATGACTCCATGGCAATGGTGGAAGGGGAATTTGGAATGGGTGGTGACACCCAAGGAACAAGGTGGTCTTGGGATCCTAGACCAAGTAAATGGAAGATGCAAAGGTGGGATCTCATACCTTTCCCCTTCCACAACAAAGTGGATGTGATCAACTCTTTCATGATTCCATATGTATCCTTTTTCTTGCCAATTTTGAAAATGATCAAATGCAATTGGAAGGAGTTTTTTAAACCCTATTAAATGGTTCCTATGTGAAAACACCAAAAAATATATGACTCCATGGCAATGGTGGAAGGGGAATTTGGAATGGGTGGTGACACCCAAGGAACAAGGTGGTCTTGGGATCCTAGACCATGTGCTATACACGGAAGCCTCAAACGTAGGATTGGATGGTCATGGACTGGGATACAATGGACAAATTAAAACTTTTCTTGCTTGGAGGCCCATGGCATGACTAAATTCTAGCTTCAACTTGGACTTTTTTGAAGCTAGGAAGCTGTACTGGGGAGATACTAAGAAAGTGCATCAAAGTAGTAGTATCACTAGAATAGAGGGAGACCTTCACATACTTTAGGTGCTCCATCTTACACTACTCCTCTTAGCTCTCCAAGCTTGGAAGATAATCCTTGAATACATTTTGGCACAAAATTTCCATAAAGGTGAATAACAAAGGGATCCCTAAACTAGTTCACTTTTGTGACGACGACAACTTCTGCTGGAAGGAAGTGGACATTAGGGGAACTTTAAGGTCTCTTTTTTGCCTTTTAGTTTGAGAGAGAGAGAGTGCTCTAGGCTACTTTCATTAGAGAATCTTCTTTTTAGAAATTGCTTTTGATTTTCTAAAGTGAATTTTCTTTGAACCACAATTTGAGGTAACTTTCAAGTAAATGGTCTTTTTACCTCGAGAAGCTCTCTTTCACCAACCAAAAAGATTCTTTAGAATATGATCCCATGATATCAGATATTGATCAAGGAAACTTTCATTTAAGGATTTCAAATTGTTTATTTTATTAAATTATTTTATTATTTTTATGATAACTAAATCTATCTTTTCATATAAATACATTAAAATAGTTTTTGGTTTGGATTTTTAATCTCTTTTATAAAAAAAACTTATTGAAAAGACCAACAAAAAATTACAAAGTATTTCTACATAAATAGTTTAAGAAGAGATGCTTTTCTTGAAAGGAGTAGAAATCTATCTTGCAATGCCAAACATGGATCCCTCAATTGCTTTCTTTTCTCTTTCCTTCACCAAAGCCTCTTTAACGCTAGAATGGTAACCTAACAGGACATAAAAGTGTCCTTTCAGGCTTTTGGGAAAAAATTCCAAAACCATAGTAGATCCACTCATTTTGAAAAATCCTTTAGTTCAATAAATACTACATATGGAAAAAATGAGAAACTTGTAATTTTTCTCATCCCTTGGTCACTACAAGCCTCCAAAGTTTATGGACCAGTGTATTTTGCCCAAAACAGCAATTTCTTTCGGTTGATTGCATATAAATAAGAGTGGAGATTTTTGTAGGACATGAGATAAAATGCCCCGTTAACTTCAATGGGTTGGTGACCAAAAAATATGGTTGCTTTTACCTCACTAATGTTTTTTTGGGCAAAAAAATAAGGTACAAAAAAGTTGCATTTTTGCCATTCTGCAGACCTATCATCAAAGTTTCTATAGTCACGCTCAATACAGATACTATATACATGTTTTCTTAGTTCCATTTGGGCCTCTAGATTCAAAAGGAGCCATGGAGTATGTCAAAAGGATAATGGATCTCTTACAATTGGAACCTTGGGGGCAATGATAAAGTGCTAAATACAGCAAACATGAAAAAGCATTATGACCTCTAAAAACCCATAGAAACTACTCAATATCTAGCCAACTTTGTAGTCTATGATTAGATATGGTTACTACCTAAAAAATACACACAATTGGCGTAAGAAACTAGCAATATTGAGAAAGTTATACTTGCTACTCTAAAATGTATCGTATTCTTCAGCAATAAAAAAACTCAACCATCATCATATACTATGCTACATAGCATATTAGGTCCCCCAAAACTCAAGGAAGATTAGCTTTATGTTATACATTACACTTACACAATCAAAATTGAATTTGGATATCAAGAAAGCCACCAAAAAAATCATAAAAGTGCTAATTTTGGCCAAAAAACAGGAATATGCAATTCTTGTAAATTGGTCATAACTTTCAATTTTAACACTTAGCTCTCCCTACAAGCATCAAAACATGTTGAGAACTATGAAGGCCTAACCTCTAGCCATCTAAACCTCATAAACATGAAGTTTAGAGTGGTATAGTTGCCAAAAAATGAAAAAAAGCAAAAAACAGGACCCGTTTTTTCACATAGTTTAGGTTCAAAAATGTTGTGCAAGTGTAAGGTTAATGATGAGATCGATACTAAAAAAAAAATGCTAAGTTTTTCTCAGCTCATAAGGCAAATTTGTGGATATATAGCACCTAAAAATTCATTTTCATACTCTTCAAATAATTCAAGCAAAATGGTCACTTAACAGGACACAAAAGTGTCCAAGGACATAAAAGTGTCCTGTTACCATTCTAGTGTTAAGAATGGTTTCACACTTCCACTCTTGATAGTGCCTCCCTCTCCTAATTTGGCTTCCTTGGGAAAAGATGATCAAATGACACTTTCATGAGTGTCTTTCTCAAGAGAGCTTCCCTTTGCTCTTCAAATAGTACATGCTTCAGTAAGGGCGATCTAGTCATCTATGCATATGCTAGATTTATGTAGAGGAACAAAAATACACAAAAAAAATCCTTTTTTTGTTACAAAGGGCACATACATGGATCACAAGTTGTGTGGTGTCAATGATGACAAGATTGTATGGTAGAGAAAAAGTGGTGCACGTGGGTAGAAGATACAAAGTAGATAGCAAGAGGTGGTGCTATAGAAAGTTGTAGTGCACTTCAAGAGAAGGAAGAGGGTTGAAGTGGCCTAGGAAGCCCTAGCACAAACAATATTTTGTTGGTATTTCATTTTCAAGCTTGAATAAGTAAGAGGGCTAAAGTGTCCTAGAAAGTCCTAACAAAAACAATATTTTGTTGGTATTTCATATTCAAGCTCGTTTGACCAATCATATGAGCCCATTATAAGCAAAAGTTTGACATTCAATGCTGACTTTGACTTTTACCAAAGTGGATTTAGTTTCTCAGTAATTAACATTTTCCTTTTTTGAAAAAATAATTTCTTTTCCTTTACTATATCTGATTGGAGTCTTTTATACTTGTTTTTTCTCTTGGATTTGAACAAATCGTGTGCTTAGAAGTTCCATTTGAAATCATGATACAAGTCTTGTCATTGAATGCTCTTTGTAAACATTGATAGACCGCTTTTGGTGTGTATGAAGTAGAACTTATATGTATAAAAAGATGTAAATACATGCATTTGAGAAATTTGCAAAGTGGTTTCAAGTTTCAAAAATGATGAGACGTGTACACATTGTAAAAAGATGTAAATACATGAATTTGATGTAAAAGATGTAAATACATGCATTTGAGAAATTTGCAAAGTGGTTTCAAGTTTCAAAAATGATGAGACGTGTACACATTGTAAAAAGATGTAAATACATGAATTTGATGTAAAAGATGTAAATACATGCATTTGAGAAATTTGCAAAGTGGTTTCAAGTTTCAAAAATGATGAGACGTGTACACATTGTAAATAGTCATGCTTACGAGACAGTCAGGCGCATATACATACCTGCATAGGGTATCAAAGCCTTGGATGTAGTCCCAAGTTGCTTCTTTTGAATCTAGGGAGTGTGTTTGAGATTTTTAGAATGTAAATAATTCAAGATAAAAGTGTGGGCACTCTCATCCCGCCCGAGAAGCTTGACACATGCGGTAACTGTTTATTTGCAGCACCTAATATGTAGCAATAAGCAAACGGCCCTAGAAGTGGTCAAATGTTGAATGTGGGTATGTAGAAATGGATTTTGAGTATCAAGGATCAATCGTAAAAAAATTGGTGAATTGAAGAGTCCGTTTGGGATTTTTCCCACGAAACATGCCCATCGGGGGTCAAAACTAGCCAAAAATGGCCCAAAAAGGTTTTAAAAAAAATGCAAGGTGTCTTGGGATAGCTGAAAATGTGATAATAATAGTCTTGGGGATTGAATTCTTGGTCAATTGCTACGTGATGCAAGCGGTTGAGAATGCTTGTTTGATCATTTTAGGGAGGCCATGGCTTATAACCCTTAGTGCCGAGCAGGATTGGGGCACGGGCTTGATCTTTATCCCCGACCAAGAGAAAGGAAGAACCATTGTCTACAACATGAAGACACACAAGAGACATACATAGCCCCTATTGGAGACACAAGATATGGATACAATAGAAACTACCTCTTATGACAATGATGCTTTGTCTACATCATCAGAAGAAAGTGTAGAGGAAGGCTTGATGCAATTACGTCATGATCTATTTAGGATAAGTGTTGAGAAGGAAGCATCAATGCATGATGTGGAGGAGAAAGAGGATCCAAAAGAAATCGTAGAGCCTGCCAAAGTGAATGTAGCGAGCATGTTAGGAGAGGACTTGACAGAGAAATAAAAGGAGTACGAAGACATTTTTGTAGAGTTTCGAAGGCTCTTTGCTACTGAATATATGGAGTTACAAGGAGAAAAATGAGTTGAGCATAGAATCTGTTATAGAATTGACATTTTACTATTTATTACAGCTGACAGGTGGAAAAGACTTTACCAAGCTAGGCTACTGCAAAAGGATATCATATTTATGTATATTTGATTATTCAAGTGCTCTTTATGAGCTTTGGCCATTTATGACCGGCCGGCCAGTTGTACTCACTTTGACCATTCAAGAATCTATAAATTAAATACGTGCAAGAGGGAAATTTCCCTCTTGCACGTATTTAATTTATAGATTCTTGAATGGTCAAAGTGAGTACAACTGGCCGGCCGGTCATAAATGGCCAAAGCTCATAAAGAGCACTTGAATAATCAAATATACATAAATATGATATCCTTTTGCAGTAGCCTAGCTTGGTAAAGTCTTTTCCACCTGTCAGCTGTAATAAATAATAAAATGTCAATTCTATAACAAAATCAACCTAAAAGAAGGTGCCAAGACAAAGGTTCAAAAGCTTAGGAGATTGAGCGTCATTCATGCAAGGGCACTCTACGAAGAGGTGACAAAGATTTTGGAAGCAGGATCAATAGCTTTTGGGTCAGCCCTCTTGCAAAAGCAGGGTCAAAACTTCAAGGCAATCTATTTTGAGAGCAAGACGAAGAATGTAACTGAGTTCTCCTACACAAAAGTGGAACAATGGGTATTTGCATTGGTTCTTGCTTGTCACAGGTTCAAGACATAACTATTGCCACAAAAGTTCTATGTCAATATGTGTATCCTCTCCAAAAAATCAATCCAAAGAGTTCAAGGGTTTGAATGGAATGAAGACATGCAATAGGCTTTTGATGGTATCAAGGATGTATTTTGTGCTTTATCAACGATGAGTCCTCCTGACTTGCAATCAATTTTCTATGTATCTATTAGTGTGGGATCAATAGCTTTTGGGTCAGCCCTCTTGTAAAAGCAAGGTCAAAATTTCAAGCCAATCTATTTTGAGAGCAAGATGAAGAATGTAACTGAGTTCTCCTACACAAAAGTGGAATAGTGGGTACTTGCATTGGTTCTCGCTTGTCACATGTTCAAGACATATATGTTGCCACAAAACCCAGATGTAGTGCAACATTTGAAGCCTAGCAAGTGTATCTAAAGTGGACTATGGAGCTTCAAGAGTACAAGTTTGAGTTTAAAGTGGATCATTCCATTCATGCTCACCTGGCAGACATACTCGTACATAAGGGAGGGCAGCTTCTATCTTACCCAAGAGTTGATAAGAATGATTATGAAGAGAAAGTGGATATTACATATGCGTATACAATGATGTTTGATGGTACATACAATAAAGTTCTTCAAAATCCAAGTGGTAGGGAAGAATAAAAAGGCAATGTTACCTTTTCTAGAGCTTATGATCTTGATGAAGCTAAAAGTAGCAATGAGGCCGAGTACCTCACGCTTTTCCTCGGATTGAAGCAGCATGTTGAGTTTGGATTGAGGAGAGTCATTGTGAAAGGGGATGCATTGCTACTCATGAATCAGTTGCTTGGTTTGTGGAATGTTAAGAAGTACAATTTGAAGAAGTGGTTCTATGGAATTGAGAAGCTTTTGCATGAGTTTGAGAAGATACAGTTTAAGCATGTTCCTTGTGAGCAAAATAAAGAAGCTGATGAGTTGGCTAGGGACAAGTTGGATCTTTAACGGTCAAAGAAGCCTTGTATGCAAGAAAGGAGTCACTGCAAGATGTAGAAGTATTTCTTGGTAAAGGAAAATGTCTAGAAGGCATGCCAAAGGTTCGACGTAAGAAGATTAGTTGCAAAAGCAAGAAACTACACATTGGTAGGTGAGTTTCTCATGTTTTACAGAAAAGATAGAATTCTGAAGAAAGTGCCATACGAAGAAGAAATAGGCTTGAATTTGAAGAACTTCCATGAAGAAACAAGCCATCAAGGTAAGAATCATGTTGTTTTTCCTATTTTGAGAGCGGGTTATTTTTGGCCCGCTATGATGAGAGATGCTTATTTTTGGTGCAAGTCATGCCATGAATGCCAAGTGTTTGTAAATCAAAAGCTTTTGTCTGAGCCTCAAAAAGCTATAATGTCTTTTGATGCATTTGCAAAATGGGGATTGGATGCTATAGGTCCAATGCCAAGGACCAATAATGGCAAAAAGTATATCCTTGTGGTTGTGGACTATTTGACAAAATGGGTGGAAGTAGGAGCGGTAAAAGATGTAACAACAAGAAGATAGAAGACTGGCCTCTTATTTGTATGTACATATGTGTTGCAAGTTTGGAGATCCTATGGTTATCATTTTTGATCGTGGACCAGGGTTTAGAGGAAAACTTTTTGGGTCTCTCATGGCGAAATTGAAAATTTAGCATATGCATTCTTCTCCTGACTACCCACAATGTAATAGGCTAGTTGAGAACTGCAATGGTCAAACTATGAAGATTCTTTTAAAGTATGCTAAAGAGCATCCTAAAGAGTGGGAATGGACCTGGAAAAGTGTTTGTGGGCTTATAGAATTACGTATAGAGTGTCAACATAGTTTACACATATGAGCTCGTTTATGGAAATGAAGCTCTCATGCCCATACAGGTTGAGTTGGATGCATTAAAGTTGTTGTGCAGAATGCAAAGCAAGCATAAAGACAAGTTTCAAGAAATAATTCTTACTCTAGAGTTGTTGCAAATGATAGAGAGAAAGGATAGTGTTTTTTGAGTTTGCAGATCTTAAGAAGATGGTGAAAGGATATGAGCGGAGCTACATAGGGGAATTGGTCAATGGAAAGACTACATCAAAGTTGAGGTGAAAGACCTACGACCATCATTTAAACGAAAATGCACACAGGATAAAAGACATGGAATCTTTCCAAAACCCCCTAGAGGTATTGAAGAAAAATATTTTGAGTGGGCACTCAGGGTAAAGAGAGTACATCTTGAGGGGGGGAAAAGGGTGGTCCCAAAATGATGGCTCCATCTATGGCTAGGGACGTGGAAATGGCACTTGAGAATGATGAAAATCCTCCCTCGACCCCTGCTTATAATCAAAGAGGGTGTCATCCATCGTTTGTCGGGGTTTGTAGCTCTAATCGCACCGTAAGATCTGTCAACATAAGCTGAAGTGAAGCATAGACTAGAGGAGAGCCTGCACCAAGTGGTTCTCCTTTGCATCAGGCATTTGATAAACAATGACTGCTTGAACTCCTTAAGTGGATGCAAGCATTTTTTGCATGCGGAATCCTTTTTAACGTCATTCAAAATCCTATCTTCAAAGATGCTTTATTGAGCACAATGAAGAAGGGTTTTGTGGTACCTGATTATAATAAGATGCGTACAAAATATTTAGATAAAGTGAAAGATACATCAGTATGGATGCACAATCGCTCTAGATGGTTGGACATATTGTCCATTGATTAATGTGATGTTGATTTGTCCAAGAGGATCCATCTTTCTTGAAGCAATTGGCACATCCCTGAAAGAGAAAACTAATGGATATCTTGTTGGTGTATATGAGCGTTCAATCAAAAGAGCAAGGGGGCCTAAAAATGTGATAGCCATTGTAAGAGATAATGCATCTAACTACAAAGCAACTAGAAAATCAATTGAAGGAAAGTATCCAAAGATGACATGGGTTCCATGTGCTGCCCACACTTTGAATTTTCTCCTTGAAGGACTTTGGAAAAGTTCCTTCTATTAAAAAAAGTCTTCTAGATGCAAACCACTTGGTAAAGTTTATAAGAGAGCATTCATTTTCTTACGCTCTGTTTAGAACAAAGTTCCCAACCAAAAACTTATAGATTTTTTGTGTGACCCATTTTATGATAGCGATTACGTTCTCTCTACACTAGATTAGGTTAAAGCAGCCCTTGTTGAAATAGTGGCAGATAAAAGATAGGACATCTTGCTTGTTAAATGTCCCAAGTATGAACCTACTGCTTCAAAATGCTATTAGCTTGTAAATTCTCCTATTTTTTGGAGAAATATAGATAAAATTGTTACTGTCATAAAGCTTCACTCACCTAGTATGATTAGTCGACAAAGAAGCCTCTATATTTGGACGAGTGTACTGGTACATGCATGAAGTCTCTTGCAAGTTAAAAGACTGTACATCTTATGCAAGAAAGGAGTGTTAGGAAATAAGACGTAGCTAAATAGATAATTGAGTAGATTACTTAATGGAGAGAGACAAATTTACATACACGAAATTATAGAGTAGAGAGAGAGAGAGAGAGAGAGAGAGAGAGAAGAGAGAGAGAGAGAGAGTACACACAATGTACGTGGTTCACCCAATGTGGGCTACGTCCACGGGAAAGCAGCCACTCAATGGCTTTAGTACTTCAAAACAAGAAGTAGTTTACAAAGGGATTATACCCTTAATGGAGCTCCCGCCTTGCTTCACTCTCACCACCTCACACTCACCTTGTTGCATCAACTTCACACTATGAAATTTGTGTAGAAATGGCCTCCTTTTATAGGCCAAAAGGACTGCCCTCTCTCATGAGAGGCATCCATGTGTAGCCGCCCTTGTGTAGATAAGTCCAAATCGGACCCTCCAATCCGCCCATGTGCGGCCACCCTTGAGAAGACAAGTCCGCTTTTGAATTCGGCCACGGACATTGACTTCCAACCACCGGCCACTGGCCAACCGACGGTTGTTTTACGACCACTTTCCGGCCGCCGTCCGGCCATAATATTCTGGCAAAAAAGAATATTCCGGCGAGGGAAAAAAAAGTCTCGGGGCTTCCGTCCCCGAGGCCCCTAAAGTTGCCCTTGGTTTTTGAATGTGAAAATTTTGGTTTCCGGTGAGTGATTTACCTTCACGCATGATGGCTTCTCCTCATAATGGGGGCCTTACAAATGTGTGCTTTTACCACAGAAAATTACAAGGGTAAATTAGGCTCCATACTTAACAAGGAGAAATACATGATGATGTTGTTTGTCAAAAGATGATGGGAACAGCTGCATACTCTTTTACATGGATCAAGTTTCATCTTAGATTCCAAGTTTCAGATGCATGATCAATCTTTAAACAATGAAGTGATCAATGATTTCAAGAAAGTGTATGCCCAACTATTAAGCAATGTGGATGGACATGTGGCCTACACACAAAAGATGGCCTATACTAGCAAAGAAGGAATGTTTGGGGATCCTTGGTATATAGATGCTATCAAGATGATGAGCGCACTAGTTTGGTGGAAGGACTATGGTGGAGAAAAAGTGGAATTTCAACATGTGGCTCTGAGAGTATTGTATGTTGCCACCTTAAGTGGTAGCTATGAAAGCAATTGGTCTTAATTTTCTTTCGTCGTGCATACTAAAAAACAAAATTGTTTAAGTCCAAAGCGAGATGTGGACTTATTGTATGCATTTTGTAACATGCAACTTATGCATAATCCAACAAAGTTAGCCACACGTGTTACTGAAGAAATCTTCGGACGCTTTCAAACACATGAAGCAATTGCAAATGTGCTCAACTCCAATGATGAACTGGATTGAATCCGGAAGACATTGATCCGGAATGTTTAAATGTCAAAGAAATTGATGACATGGTGCATGTGATTGAGGGGACGAATGAGCTACAAAGTTTGCACTATATTCACAATTAATTTTGTTATGCAAAAGATATCTGGAGTTTAGCTTTACAATCCCTCTCTCTCTTCCTTTCTCTCTCATTGTTCTCTTTCACTCCATCTTCTTTCTATCATTGTTGGAGAGAGAGAGAGAGAGAGAGAGAGAGAGAGAGAGAGAGAGAGAGAGAGAGAGAGAGAGAATAAGACTTACACAATTGCAACAACATTGACATGTTCATTTTTTCAATAGATAGAGATTTACATATCAAAAAGAGGTTTTAGTTACAAATCTTGAGATTTAAGATACAAAAGAGCTCATTATTGTTTGGAAGATTTAATTTAGACCATGGGCTTGCTCCCCCACAAGATCAGATACGCCAAATTTGAATTGGTGAACGAATCACTTGGACTAGCATTGCCTATCTCTTCTTTGATTACAGGCCCATATCTTATCCTGTACCATGCCAAATTTCTTTCTAGCTCAACGATCGCTGTTTCCTTGGGCAAATATGTGTAACCCCTTTTTCCAGGAGGGTCTTCTTGATTGTCCTCTCAGGCATGAATCTTTTTGATCGAGCGTTCTTTGTCAATGCCTCCTGTAGGTGGACGATCATTCTAATCTACTTTGAGACGCAATACATAATAAAAACAACATTGTTGGACAAAGTGAATTGCCACGTTACTATTATTTGGTGGAAATCTGTATACTTGAATAAATCTTCAAAGCATATTTCTCGCGAGTACAATGTGTTGCAAATCAAAAACTTTTAAGGGAGAAGATACCTCAGCATTTCCACAAACTCAAAAAAATGTATTACACACAAAATGATTTGGGCACAACTGCTTGCATTACCTGTAATTCATTGGCTCCCTTTGAAGTTATGATTCGTCATGTTGGGATGCAACCAAAGCCCTAAGATCCCCTTGAGCCACCCGAAATTCTTCCTCTTTGTAAATTTGTTGTGCCAACGCGTGATTAAGCAAAGGATCATCAGGCTGCTGCACATTTTGGTCGAGAGCAATATCTTTTATATTTGAATTGCAAAACAATACACTTTAATGAGCAAATTTTATATGTAATTAAAAAAGGGGAGATAGTATAAAGGATTTTATAGATCCAACTTGAAATACTTTAAAACCCTACCTTGAAGAACTTTAAAGACTTATCTGAAAATAAGTTTAAAGATCTAATCTAAAATACACCACACATTGCCAACACATCAACGGCAAAAAGTTATTGTTACTTTTTTAATCATCAAACTGTCCCCAAAATTGGTTACAACATGGTATCCAAAATTATGGGCTCCCTTCAAAACAAGGCTTAAATCCTATATTTT
>NW_028221877.1:0-36255 GCF_014529385.1 Adiantum capillus-veneris
CTCTCTCAAAGAAGTCCAAACATAAGCTCCCTTCTAGCAAGGTTAGTTTAAATTTAGGCTCCAGCACCTGTCTAAGCTAGTTCAATTATGAAGCATCACACATTTAAACCATGCTACGATCTAATGTATCATATCAAGGGGGTATTGATAAAAGGTCCAAAACTTATTGAGTTCAAGCTCTTAATTAATTAAGTCTTTGTGAGTATTAAATGTTTTAGTTTTAGAGTCTACAGATCCACCATTCAAAAACTCAAGTAATTTACTATTACATTCAAACCTTGAATGCTTGAGATAAAAAAATACAAGCTCAATCAATACTATATAAAGCAAAATCTAACATTAAGAGTATCAAATCAGTAACAAGAAACACTAACATGCACAAGAAACTCAAAACATACGTGTCTCCATTTCCAAAAAGTCCTCCATTGACACAGGATGGTGTTGTTGTTCTTCTTCTCTTTGTGGAGAGCACTCCTCTGTAACAGGCACAATGTCGCCTGATTGCGAAGTGGATTGTTGAAGTCCAGCCCATTTTTCTATATCTTCATGAGACTTAACAAAGTCTAGCAGCATGGTCTCCATGCTTTTTTGCCTCCACCACACTATCAATTAAGCAGATGACTTCTTTTTCTGTTGTAATCCTCTCTTTGTCAACCAAGGAGCCATCACCAAAAACATCAACAAGCTTGCGGTCTTCAAAACAATATGTACGAAAGTAGTGCTTGACCAAAGCTCTTTTTTTTGGCCTCCAAATATTGCAAATATATCGTTATCGTTATCTGCTACTTGAAGAAGAGAACAATCAATTGGCATGGGTGTTCCTCTGATCTTCTTCTCAGTCTCTTCAAATGCATTGCCTTGTCCCAAGAAGGCAATAACTGTTAGGAATTGAATTGCTCCTTTGCAAGGAGCTGATGGAAAGTGATGCAATGCACCACAACAATGGTAGCTCAAATATCTCCATGGCGTGAAAGGCACATTGCAATTTTGTGAAGTTAGTGAAATCCACAAATGCAAGAAAGACAAATCCAGGATCTGTTGACCCTCCAGCAATAGCCAAGATCCCATCCAAAGCATTGTTAAATGTCTCCTCACTCCACTTCAAATTGCCTCCAACGTTTTTTGTCATATCTAAAACACATAAGCCAATAGGCACTTTATTATTGAAGTGCGCATCAAGTAGAGATTGCCTTCCATTTGTAGGCTCACCACATAGATTGACCATGGCAAATCTCTAGCGCTCAGTTTTCTCCTTTTGAAGGTGAATTGCCCATTGCATGTATTTTATTGCTTGCTCATCTGGAAAAGCCATTTTCTTTGTTCCACGCGTCAAACTAGATCTGATCCATTCCTCGCATAGCATTAAAAATTGTTTTATAAACAACATCATTGATGTTATACATTTTGACCACCTCCTCCCAGTCTTTACATGGTGAAGACTCATTCAAATTGTTGAAGCCTTCAAGAAGTGCATCTTGAATCAATTTGTCTTGCTTCAACTGCTTGATTCGATCATACATGTCAGTTGCATCACCATCCTTTGCACTCTTTGACAGTAAAATCTTCTCATCTCTAATCTCTTCTTGAATAGTCTTTACCTCTGATTCCTCAAGGCCACAAAGATATCTAAATACAGTTGTTGGGGGTTTCTTATTCTCCTCTTCTAGATTTTCAATGATTTCTATCCAGCAATCATAAACTAAATCAGAGTAGGTGACCATGTGTGCCTGTTTAGCAATCCAACTTGCTGCTGCACTCATTCTTGCCAATCGAAGAAAACCCTGAAAAGAAATAGAGAAATAATTAAACTATTGAGCAAGATTTGTTAATTAAACACTATCAAAAAGACAAAGAAAATAACTTACATCCCATCCGGCACGAGATGCATGTCCCCTCTGCAATTCCACTTGCTGCCTTTGGTGGTCGTCCTGCGAAGATCCATTGACTCCGTAAATGTCTCAATATTTGGCTGTAAGGTTGCTTGACATACAATGCCTGAGCCTCCTCATTTGCAATGGCAGATATAGCAGTTGCAACAAATGGAGGAGCATTCACAACAATGCGAGCCTTTCTAAATTTATACACGCTAATCAGTCTTTCAAAGATCTCTTTGTTGTTTTGTTCATTGTGAAGCAAAACTTTTGCAGCATAGATTGAATGCTGCCCATCAAGAATCCAATAATGATAATCTTTAATTTTTTGCTCCTCTACCTCTTCTACTGCCAAAGGAGTCCCCTTCTTTGATTTTTGCATTTCGAACAGGCATCAAATATGCACATGCTGCAGGCTTGGTCGTACTCCGTGAAAATCCAAATAACACACTTTCAGCGTGTTTTTTAATCCATAATACGTGCATTATAGTGATCAGGAGCAAGCCAACAATTTTGAATAGGGATATCAAATTCCCTATATTGGAAAGGAAAATAATTTATGTACTTATTCATTCCACCTGTATCTTTTTTCTTGTCCTTTCATGGCCTCAGCTTCTAAAACACATCTGGATCCACAATTCTCATCTTTGACATTGAACCCTCTGTTGATGAGGATGCCAAAGATCCTTGTCTACATCCAAAATGGAACTAGTTCGCTTAGCTTCTACTTTCTGCACTTTGCTTGCTTCTTTGTGGATGGTGGTCGTGAAGCTTTCACCTTTTTTTCGTTGTAGTGTGGCAATGATGGAGCTTTGAAGTTGATCTGCTGTGATATTTGGATTTGATTCTGCAAACTTCCATCCTCGAGAAAACATTGTCTCTTCTTTGTTTCTAGACATGCGCTCCAATGCATATGCTCCTGGAGATAGTTGAAATTCTAGATTCATTGGAACTAGAATGTCAATGCATTCCACCTCTGGATGACTATCAACTACAGAGACAGATGCTTCCACAACTTGTCCAACATCTTCAAACAAGCTGTCATTCTCCTTTTGGCAATAAATAGATGCACCTTATGAAATTGTGCACCCTCTATACCATGTATGTCCAAATACCATTTCCTAAGATCATTGCAAGTATAGTCAACTGAGACAGCAACCCTTGCAACCTGTTTTTTTGGAGCCATCTTTCCTGAAACAAAAAAAACCAAATGTTATTTTAACATATACTTTTTTGTAATGGATTAAGTTTGTGTGAATACAAGTTCCACCACTTGTTCAAGCTAGATCTAAGCAAGTATACATAGTGATCATTTAAGCTAGTAAACTAAGGGAAGGGAGAAGTAAGGTCCACCACTTGTCCAAGCTTAGCTCTAGACAACATGGAGAGATTGGAGGTCTACTAATTGTCTAATATAGGCTAACTATATTGAAACATAGAGAGAAGCAAAGGTCCACCACTTGTCCAATCTAGGGTCCATTGAAACATGGAGAGAAGGATGCTCCACCATTTGTCCAAAATAGGCTCCATTGAAACATGAAGAGAACAAGATGCACCATGTCTTTGAGATGCTAGGCTCCATTGAAATACCTTAAACCCATGATATTTTGTATATGTGGGGTTTAAATTCAAGGTCCACCACTTGTCCAACCTATTATCCCTAGTAGCATGAGTGGTTTGGTCTCAAGATTCACCACTTTTCCACTCTATGTCATTATATTAAGAAGATCTGGGTGTTTAGGTCCACCACTTGTCCAACCTATAAGGCTATATCTTAAATGGTATTATTTACCACCACTTGGAATGCACATGATGGTTTTACATAGGGGTATGGGTTCCAAGGTCCACCACTTGTCCAAGCTAACTCTATTGAAACATAGAGAGAATCAAAGGTCCACCACTTGTCCAAGCTAGGCTCCATTGAAACATGGAGAGAAGGATGCTCCACCATTTGTCCAAGCCAGGTTGATTGAAACATGAAGAGAAGCAAGCTGCACCATGTCTCCAAAATGCTAGGCTCCATTGAAATATCTTAAACCCATGATTTTCGTACATGGGGGGTTTACATTCAAGGTCCACCACTTGTCCAACCTATTATCACTAGTAGCATGAGTGGTTTGATGTCAAGATTCACCACTTTTCTACTCTATGTCATTATATTAAGAAGATCTGGGTGTTAAGGTCCACCACTTGTCCAACCTATAAGGCTATATCTTAAAGGGTATTCTTTCTCACCACTTGGAATGACCATGATAGGTTTTACATGGGGTTTGGTTCCAAGTTCCACCACTTGTCCAAGCTAACACTATTGAAACATAGAGAGAAGCAAAGGTCCACCACTTGTCTAAGCTAGGGTCCATTGAAACATGGAGAGAAGGATGCTCCACCATTTGTCCAAGATAGGCTCCATTGAAACATGAAGAGAAGCAAGCTGCACCATGTCTCCAAGATGCTAAGATCCATTGAAATACCTTAAACCCACGATATTTTGTACATGGGGAGTTTACATTCAAGGTCCACCACTTGTCCAACCTATTATCTCTAGTAGCATGAGTGGTTTGGTCTCAAGATTCACCACTTTTCCACTCTATGTCATTACGTTAAGAAGATCTGGGTGTTAAGGTCGACCACTTGTCCAACCTATAAGGGTATATCTTAAAGGGTATTCTTTCTCACCACTTGAAATGTCCATGATATGTTTTACATGGGGGTTTGGCTCCAAGGTCCACCACTTCTCCAAGCTAACTCTATTGAAACATAGAGAGAAACAAAGGTCCACCACTTGTCCAAGCTAGGCTCCATTGAAACATGGAGAGAAGGATCCTCTACCATTTGTCGAAGCTAACTCTATTGAAACATGGGGGGTTTACATTCAAGGTCCACCACTTGTCCAACCTATTAACGCTAGTAGCATGAGTGGTTTGGTCTCAAGATTCACCACTTTTTCACTCTTCATTATATTATGAATATTTGGGTGTTAAGGTCCACCACTTGTCCAACCTATAAGGCTATATCTTAAGGGTTATTCTTTCTCACCACTTGGAGTGACCAGCATAGGTTTTACATGGGGGTTTTTTTTCAAGGTCCACCACTTGTCCAAGCTAACTCTATTGAAACATAGAGAGAATCAAAGGTCCACCACTTGTCCAAGCTAGGGTCCATTGAAACATGGAGAGAAGGATGCTCCACCATTTGTCCAAGATACACTCCATTGAAACATGAAGAGAAGCAAGCTACACCATGTCTCCAAGATGCTAGGCTCCATTGAAATACCTCAAACCCATGATATTTGTACATGGGGGTTTACATTCAAGGTCCACCACTTGTCCAACCTATTATCTCTAGTAGCATGAGTGGTTTGGTCTCAAGATTCACCATTTTTCCACTCTATGTCATTCTATTAAGAATATATGGGTGCTTAAGGTCCACCACTTGTCCAACCTATAAGGCCATATCTTAAACTTTATTCTTTCTCACCACTTGGAGTTACCAAGATAGGTTTTACATGGGAGTTTGGTTCCAAGGCCCACCACTTTCCAAGCTAACTCTATTGAAACATAGAGAGAAGCAAAGGTCCACCACTTGTCCAAGCTAGGCTCCATTGAAACATGGAGAGAAGGATGCTCCACCATTTGTCCAAGATAGGCTCCATTGAAACATGAAGGGAAGCAATCTGCACCATGTCTCCAAGATGCTAGGATCCATTGAAATACCTTAAACCCACGATATTGTTTACATGTGGGGTTTAACGTCAAGGTCAGTCACTTTTCCAAGCTATTATTCCTAGTAGCACTAGGGTTGGGTCTCAAGATTTACCACTTTTCCACTCTATGTCGTTATATTATGAAGATCTAGGTTCTAAGGTCGACCACTTGTCCAACCTATAAGGCTAGATCTTAAAGGTATTATTTCTCACCACTTGGAATGACCATGATATGTTTTACATGGGGGTTTGGTTTCAAGGTCCACCACTTGTCCAAGCTAACTCTATGGAAACATAGAGAGAAGCAAAGGTCCACCACTTGTCCAAGCTAGGCCCACTGAGACATTTAGAGAAGGATGATCCCCCATTGGTGGAAGATAGGCTTCATTGAAACATGAAAAGAAGCAAGTTGCACCATGTCTCCAAGATTCTAGCTCCATTGAAATACCTTAAACCCACGATATTTTTACATGTGGGGTTTAACGTCAAGGTCAGTCACTTTTCCAAGCTATTATCCCTAGTAGCATGAGTGGTTTGGTCTCAAGATTCACCACTTTTCCACTCTATGTCATTATATAAAGAAGATCTAGGTGTTAAGGTCGACCACTTGTCCAACCTATAAGCGTATATCTTAAAGGGTATTCTTTCTCACCACTTGAAATGTCCATGATATGTTTTACATAGGGGTTTAGTTCCAAGGTCCACCACTTATCCAAGCTAACTTTATTCTTCTCATAGAGAGAAGCAAAAGGTCCACCACTTGTCCAAGCTAGGCTCCATTGAAACATGGAGAGAAGGATGCTCCACCATTTGTCGAAGCTAACTCTATTGAAACATGGAAGGTTTACATTCATTCAGGTCCACCAGTTGTCCAACCTATTAACGCTAGTAGCATGAGGGTTTGGTCTCAAGATTCACCACTTTTTCACTCTGTGTTTATTATATTAAGAATATTTGTTATTAAGGTCCACCACTTGTCCAACCTATAAGACTATATCTTAATGGTTATCTTTCTGACCACTTGGAGTGACCATGAAAGGTTTTACATGGGGGTTGGTTCCAAGTCCACCACTTGTCCAAGCTAACTCTATTCAAACATAGAGAGAAGCAAAGGTCCACCACTTGTCTAAGCTAGGGTCTATTGAAACATGGAGAGAAGGATGCTCCACCATTTGTCCAAGATAGACTCCATTGAAACATGAAGAGAAGCAAGCTGCACCATATCTCCAAGATTCTAGACTCCATCGAAATACCTTAAACCCACGTTATTTTGTACATGGGGAGTTTACATTCAAATCAACAATTGGTCCAACCTATTATCGCTAGTAGCATGAGTGGTTTGCTCTCAAGATTCACCACTTTTCCACTCTCTTATCATTATATTAAGAATATTTGGGTGTTAAGGTCCACCACTTGTCCAACCTATAAGACTATATCTTAATGTTAATCTTTCTCACCCCTTGAAAGACCGATATCTTAATGGTTATCCCTAGCTTTTATTGCTAGTAGCGTGAGTGGTTTGGTCTCAAGATTCACCACTTTTATTAAGAATATGTGGGTGTTAAAGGTCCACCACTTGTCCAACCTATAAGGCTACATCTTAAAGGTTATTCTTTCTTACTACTTGGAGTGACCATGATAGGTTTTACATGGGGTTTGGTTCCAAGGTCCACCACTTGTCCAAGCTAACTCTATTGAAACATAGAGAGAAGCAAGGTCCACCCCTTGTCTAAGCTAGGGTCCATTGAAACATGGAGAGAAGGATGCTCCACCATTTGTCCAAGGTAGGCTCCATTGAAACATGAGGAGAATCAAGGTGCACCATGTACTCCAAGATGCTAGGCTCCATCGAAAAACATTAAACCCATGATATGTCGTAGATGAGGGGTTACATTCAAGGTCCAACACTTGTCCAAGCTATTATTGGTAGTAGCCTGAGTGGTTTGGTCTCAAGATTCACCATTTTTCCACTCTATGTCATTATATTAAGAATATGCGCGTGTTAAGGTCCACCACTTGTCCAACCTATAAGGCTACATCTTAAAGGTTATTCTTTATTACCACTTGGAGTGACCATGATAGGTTTTACATGGGGGTTTGGTTCCAAGGTCCACCACTTGTCCAAGCTAACTCTATTGAAACATAGAGAGAAACAAAGGTCCACCACTTGTCCAAGCTAGGGTCCATTGAAACATGGAGAGAAGGATGCTCCACCATTTGTCCAAGATAGGCTCCATTGAAACATGACGAGAAGCAAGCTGCACCATGTCTCCAAGATGCTAGGCTCCATCGAAATACATTAAACCCACGATATTTCGTAGATGAGGGTTTACATTCAAGGTCCACCACTTGTCCAAGCTATTATTGCTAGTAGCCTGAGTGGTTTGGTCTCAAGATTCACCACTTTTATTAAGAATATGTGGTGTTAAGGTCCACCACTTGTCCAACTATAAGGCTACATCTTAAAGGTTATTCTTTCTTACTACTTGGAGTGACCATGATAGGTTTTACATGGGGTTTGGTTCCAAGGTCCACCACTTGTCCAAGCTAACTCTATTGAAACATAGAGAGAAGCAAAGGTCCACCCCTTGTCTAAGCTAGGGTCCATTGAAACATGGAGAGAAGGATGCTCCACCTTTGTCCAAGGTAGGCTCCATTGAAACATGAGGAGAAGCAAGGTGCACCATGTCTCCAAGATGCTAGGCTCCATCGAAAAACATTAAACCCACGATATGTCGTAGATGAGGGGTTTACATTCAAGTCCACACTTGTCCAAGCTATTATTGGCTAGTAGCCTGAGTGGTTTTGGTCTCAAGATTCACCACTTTTCCCACTCTATGTCATTATATTAAGAATATGCGCGTGTTAAGGTCCACCACTTGTCAACCTATAAGGCTACATCTTAAAGTTATTCTTTATTACCACTTGGAGTGACCATGATAGGTTTACATGGGGTTTGGTTCCAAGGTCCACCACTTTCCAAGCTAACTCTATTGAAACATAAGAGAAACAAAGTCCACCACTTGTCCAAGCTAGGGTCCATTGAAACATGGAGAGAAGGATGCTCCACCATTTGTCCAAGATATGATCCATTGAAACATGACAGAAGCAAGCTGCACCATGTCTCCAAGATGCTAGGCTCCATCGAAATACATTAAACCCACGATATTTCGTAGATGAGGGTTTACATTCAAGGTCCACCACTTGTCCAAGCTATTATTGCTAGTAGCCTGAGTGGTTTGGTCTCAAGATTCACCACTTTTATTAAGAATATGTGGGTGTTAAGGTCCACCACTTTTCCAACCTATAAGGCTACATCTTAAAGTTTATTCTTTCTTACTACTTGGAGTGACCATGATAGGTTTTACATGGGGGTTTTGGTTTCCAAGGTCCACCACTTGTCCAAGCTAACTCTATTGAAACATAGAGAGAAGCAAAGGTCCACCCCTTGTCTAAGCTAGGGTCCATTGAAACATGGAGAAGGATGCTCCACCATTTGTCCAAGGTAGGCTCCATTGAAACATGAGGAGAAGCAAGGTGCACCATGTCTCCAAGATGCTAGGCTCCATCGAAAAACATTAAACCCACGATATGTCGTAGATGAGGGGTTTACATTCAAGGTCCACCACTTGTCCAAGCTATTATTGCTAGTAGCCTGAGTGGTTTGGTCTCAAGATTCACCACTTTTTTCCACTCTATGTCATTATATTAAGAATATGCGCGTGTTAAGGTCCACCACTTGTCCAACCTATAAGGCTACATCTTAATGGTTATTCTTTATTACCACTTTGAGTGACCATGATAGGTTTTACATGGGGGTTTTGGTTCCAGGTCCACCACTTGTCCAAGCTAACTCTATTGAAACATAAAGAGAGAAACAAAGGTCCACCACTTGTCCAAGCTAGGGTCCATTGAAACATGGAAGAAGGATGCTCCACCATTTGTCCAAGATAGGCTCCATTGAAACATGACGAGAAGCAAGCTGCACCATTCTCCAAGATGCTAGGCTCCATCGAAATACATTTAAACCCACGATATTTCGTAGATGAGGGGTTTACATTCAAGGTCCAACCACTTGTCCAAGCTATTATTGCTAGTAGCTGAGTGGTTTGGTCTCAGATTCACCACTTTTATTAAGAATATGTGGGTGTTAAGGTCCACCACTTGTTCCAACCTATAAGGCTACATCTAAAGGTTATTCTTTCTTACTACTTGGAGTGACCAATGATAGTTTTACATGGGGGTTTTGGTTCAAGGTCCACCACTTGTCCAAGCTAACTCTATTGAAACATAGAGAGAAGCAAAGGTCCACCCCTTGTCTAAGCTAGGGTCCATTGAAACATGGAGAGAAGGATGCTCCACCATTTGTCCAAGGTAGGCTCCATTCTAACATGAGGAGAAGCAAGGTGCACCATGTCTCCAAATGCTAGTCTCCATTGAAAAACATTAAACCCAACGATATGTCCGGAGATGCGGGTGACATCAAGGTCCACCACTTGTCCAAGCTATTATTGCTAGTAGCCTGAGTGGTTTGGTCTCAAGATTCACCACTTTTCCCACTCTATGCATTATAGTAAGAATATGCGCGTGTTAAGGTCCACCACTGTCCAACCTTAAGGCTACATCTTAAGGTTATTCTTTATTACCACTTGGAGGACATGATAGGTTTTTACATGGGGTTTGGTTCCAAGTCCAAATCCACCACTTGTCCAAGCTAACCCTATTGACTCATAGATGAAAAAATATTATTGGATTGTTCCCTTATTTGAGCTCCTTTGGATGGCTTTTTTGGGTGGTACACCTTTGAGTTTTTTCTTGTATACTTTTGAAAGGAGCTATCCTTGGCATATTCTAAATTTCTTGATGTGAAGCACTTTGATTTTTGATGTTGGTGGATTTTCCCTCAGCTTGGTATGTGACCTTGATAACACTATGAATTGATGGTTCGAAGACTTGTGGTTGTGAGCACAATGTATTTGGCTTTGATTCAACTTGCTCCACAAGTGGCACTTGTATGTACATCTTTGTTTGTTGTGGAGAAGACAAAATTAGTGTTGTAGTTCCTCTATAGCATTCTCTTTGGGACATCAATTGTCAATTGAGAACTATTTCTTCAAGTACTACTTCTAATTCCAAGACCTAGGAATTCTACAGCCTCAATGTGCTCTGGGATCCCAAGTGTAGCGAGCATAATTTTCCATATTTACTGCTAATGGAAGCTTTATAAACCAGAGTTTTGTTCTCCTCTTGAATCAAGGCTCATGAAGGATACTCCAAACTTGGTGTGAAACCATGTTGAATTGTGCCTTGAGTAGAGCTATCCATCTAACCTTGATTCCATTGGCACAATCAAGCACTAATGCAATTTTTGTTGGTGGCACTATTGATGATGCCTACTTCTTTTGTTTAGATTAATGATATGATTTTTCTTAGCATCTATAAGAGGTGTTCTAGAAACTTAATCTCTACTAGGACTACTTTCCTTTGGATCATCTACCAATGATGTTGATGATTTCCCTAAGGTATTTCTATTGAGACCATCTTGAAGTGGAGTCTTTTGTCAAGCTTTATGTGTGGGGTCATTGTAATGCTCCTCCATCCAGTCCTATCCTAGAAAAAACTCTCTTGCAAGTTACATGCGGCCATTACATAGAATTTATCTGATAATAGATGGTTTCCAAAAATTAGTAAAGCTTTGGCTATCCCAAGGCAAGTACCAAACAACATCATGTTGTATTTGACATCAAAAACGTTAGCAGTGCTAATCATGATAATTTTGCCTTATCTTCATTTTGAAGCTCCAATCATATCCTTTTTTATATAGATGGTGGTCTTCTTCCTTTGTCCTTGTTGCTTAATGTTAACTAGTTGTTTCCAGCCTTGTTGTGGCAGCCTGCTTCTTGATTTCGTGCAACTTTGATGTTCCTTTCTTCTTCTAGGGATTGTGTATCCTTAGACTTTTACCTTTACGTTGCTAAGGATAGGTGTTGTTGCTTGATCTGCTTTAGCCTTGTCTAGAGTTGTACGTGATGGAGTTGAAACATCTTTGATTCAATCTTTCTTTGCCGTCTTCAATGTTGGGGTAGTAAAGCCCAATGTGCCATGCCTGACTGTTGGGCGAGTGGAAACAGGAACCAACACTGACCATTCATTCTACATAAAACAATAAGGAATCATAACCCTATTCACGATTGTGATAGGAGTCCACAACTTGTGAGTCTCTCTTTATCCTCTCTTCTCCATTGTTGCACACACACTCACATGCCTTCATCCATTCTTTTCAATTGGTATCAAAGCTTAAGGATTATAGAGCACCATTGGAGCTTTGCAGGGAAGCAAGAAAAACACAACAAAAAACTACAACCCATTTTTGCATATTTATTTTTGCCTATTAAAAGGAGGATTTTTAGGCCAATTTTTGCAATCCTGACGGTCATGGTCTACAATTTTTTAGAAGGGACTTTTTCCAAATTCTACATAGCTTTTGAGTTATGAAGCACAGACTCTCTGCAGTCTGTGGATGAGTAGATGCGTTTTTTTGTAGCTCAAATTTCTCGTTATTGCAGCTCAAACGAAAGTTTTTGCAAATTCTGCACGGTTTGGAAGTTATCTACTTCAGACTGTTGGGTGGTCTATTTTTACAAGCATTTTTAGCAATCTCTGCCATACATGCACACTTGGTGTAAGATCTTGTGGGTCTATTGAATTAGACAAACCAACACAATGGTTACAAAAAGAATTTTTGTGATTGATGTATCTTATGCAGTTTATGTATTAACGGAAATTATCCTACATAGCCTATTGTTGAGGGTCGTGGTAAGGTTTTATTGACCTAGGGGATTCTCAAATGTTGAGATCCTTTCGGGTGTGCCCACGACATTCGTATAGTTTAGCATCAATATAGGATGTATGTTTATGTGATTAATGTAGTATTGGTGTGCATCTGCGGACCCGCCACTATTGGCATTGTTGTCATCTTTATGTTTATGCATTTGACAATGTTTAGTTTGATCAAAAAGATTCTTTTGGAGTTGGAGAATAGTGATACATTGGTAATGATAGTTTTTTGATAGTCTAACTTGCTAGTCTAGCCATCTTTTCAGCATTTGGATCATCGTACACATTTGCTTTTGGATATAAAAGTCTCTTTTACAAGGGAGACTCTGCCAAAAAATTTCAGGTTTCCTGACATCTTGTTTAGTTTAAGAGATCTGCTAGTTTTTTTCTTGTTGGGTGATGGATTCATCATCAGAGAACTCTTTGTTCAACATTGAGAAGTTAGATGGCACTTACTTTCCATTTTGAAAGGAGAAAATTTACAATGTCTTAGTGCAAAAGAAGCAAATCTAGCCTATAAATATGAGTATGATTGGCAAGAGTTCGATGAACATGCCAAGTCTACCATCATGCTGACTTTGTCAAAGAATGTGTACTTTAATGTCAAAAGGAGAAGACCACTTATGAGCTGTGAGGGAGTGATATCATAAATTCCACTCGTTTATGCTCTCTCAAGGCTACAAAAGGAGCAATATGGATCACTACCTCTACACTAAGCTAAAGATAGTAGTTTGCTGATTTTGGTCCTTTATGTGGATGATATGTTAATTGTCAAGAAAAGCAGTGATGAAATTTAGCCTTAAAGTTACATCCAAATTTTTAAATAAAAGACATGGGTGAAGCAAGCCATATCCTTGGCATGCGCATTAGGCAAGACAAATGCAAGAAGTTGGTCTTTCTGTCTCAATCTAAGTACATTGATAAAGTTCTCAAGCGTTTCAATATGGAGAGGGGGAAGGTATTGAGTACTCCATATGTGAAAATTTCTAAAAAAGATTGCCCTAAGTTTGAAGAGGACAAAGCTGATGCCTCATTCATCTGCAGTTGGGGGTTTGATGTACGCTATGATTGCTACACATTCAAACATTGCTTTCACAGTGGGAGTAGTTAGCAGATATATATCAAATCCAGGCAAGAAACATTGGGAGGTAGTGAAAGGGATTATGAGATATTTGAACGTACAAAAGACATACATTTGTATTGGAAGAAGGAAGCATGTGTCATTGCAGGAGACTTGGACAAGAGAAGGTCCACTTCAAGCTATGTCTTTGAACTCACTGGAGGTGCTATTTCATGGCAATCTTATTTGCAAGATTGCATTACCCTTTTTACTACAAAGGCTGAATATGTTTCAACTTTAGAAGCTTGCAAGGAAGCTATATGGCTCGGTCGTCTAGTGGGAGACTTCATAATCAATATTGAGATGCATGTGTTACATTGGATAGCCAAAGTTCTATACAATTGGGCAAGAACCCAGTGTTTCGTGCAAAGACAAAGCATGTGGGTGTGAAGCATCACTTCATCCGTGAGGTTCTCAAGGACAAGCAATTGCAACTTCCCAAGGTTTACACCAGTGAGAATCTTGTTGATCTTCTAACAAAGGGCTTACCTTCAAAGCGGCTTGCACATTTTTGGGCACTCATGGGCATTGGGTAGATGATCATGATCATTGTCTATCTGTATTGTATGTATATCTTTACATTGTCACCCTAACTTAAAGGCACATTGTCCTTTAATTGGGAGGTTGTTGGGGTAGTAAAGCCCAATGTGCCATGCCCGAGTATTGAGCGGCCAAACACAAGAACTAACACTGATCATTCATTCTACATTGTCCTTTAAGTGGGAGGTTGTTGGGTAGTAAAGCCCAATGTGCCATGCCCGAGTATTGAGTGGCCAAACACAAGAACTAACATTGATCATTCATTCTACATAAAACAATAAGAACTCATAACCCTAACCACAATTTTGATAGGAGTCTACAACATGTGTGTCTCTCTTTCTCCTCTCTTCTCCATTGTTGTACACACATGCACACATCTCCATCCATTTTCTTCATTCAATGGTGCTCTATTCAAGAAATCACTACTTCTTTCTAAATTTTGTAACTCCATGTTGTTTTAAATATGAGCTTCCATCTATGTTGCTTGCACCTTTGGAGGGTCATGTAGCTCTAGAGTAGCTTGGGCTAATGTCTTTTCAAATATCATATCAACATGAACATTCCTCTCTATCATAACATGGAATTCATCTTCAAAGATTTAAGACTCCATTTGAATGGAGGCAAAAACAACTCCCCAACATTCTCCTCATTTGATTTTGGACATGGTAACAAACTTGGGTCCAACACCTAATTGTAGTGGGTCAATCTTTTTCCATGTGTGACTCAACATAAGATTCTTGTTTAGCTCAAAGTTTGGCTCTACTTCCTTTGGTAACTTAATTTTGTTTTGACATATGATGTCACATTTAATCCGCTTTGAATTTTTCTAGCACCATTGGCTTTGACTGCGTTTGCCTTATTTGGTTAGAATTCCTCTGTTGTTTCTTTATTTTGATCATCCTTTCTTGCTAATGATGGCTATGAAATTGCCTCCCGAACTTCGTTTTGCATTGCATTTTTCCCTTGCATTTGAGTAAAGACATTTCCTATCAGAGAGTACTGTGGATCTTTTGAGGTGACTTAGGTGGTGACCTAGATGGCGTATTAGGGATTATTGCCTTCATGAATTGGGAGACCTCTTTTGCTAAGGCTTGACTTCTATTAGTCTCTCCATAGCACTAGCTTTAGGCACGGGTGGATTCTCTAGGGACCTACCTCCAAGCAACTTTTGCTTCTGCAACAATTGTGGAAAATCTTGAAAGGGATGAAGTACAAGGCAATCTTTACAAGTTTTCTATCTTTCCACTACTTTTTCATTAGCTTGGAGTGGCTTGTATGCGTTCCCCATTATATCTCTATAAAATTATGAAAGATTAATAACGTGCAAATACTTGAACAACGTAGGTGATTTGAGGTTAATTGACAAGGCTCAAGTTTGTAGAGTTCCCTTGCTCTAAGACAAGTTGGAATCAATTACCTCTATCACTAGCATGCAAAACATTGTTATTGACATTTGTAGGCAAAAATTACAACTTCAATCTATCCACCCATGTATAGTTAGGGATTTGCAGCTTTGTACAATCTCTACAGTTGGCTATGCTTTTGGGTCAAGGTAAACTATTTTTGTGGAAATTCAAGAAAAATTGGAATATTTTGTGCACAAGTGATGTTATCAAGACTTGGTGGTTACCTTGGTGGTGAGGTTCTTTGAGGAGAGAGATGAGGGAATCCCCCTTTCTACTGTAGTTTCTAAGTTCTATTTGAGATACATTTGGCATTGAACTACTTGGTTGTATAATTTTTTGTCTTGGTGACACTAATTTAACATGTATATCAAGGATTGTTGGATTTGCAAGAGCTAAAAAGCTGCTCTTAGGCTCCGGGTTTTGTTTTCATATGGGAGGTTGTGGGATCCTCTTCACATTCTGGCACATCCCTCTCATAAGGCTATAGATTGCATTGTCTTTCCCTCTATACTATCATATGTGTGGATCCCCTATTATCTAAGACTTGATGGTATCAAGACCAGTCTCATTCTCAATACACTCTTGCCTATATTTATGACCTTCAATGTCAAAATATGAGGATTCTAAACCATTATGATGGAATTCTGGATCCCTTGGGTGGTCGTGCAATTTCTTGTTTTCACTTGGATTTTTAGCTTGACAATATTTTAACATAGATTATGGCGTAATCCACTTGAGATATATCTAAAAAAGATGGAGTATTTAGGATTTGGACTTACCTCCACTAGTTCTCATGTTGGACATGATACACTTGTTATATGCCACACCATGTTGGTCAATAGAAATTGGGTAGTCAAGGAAAATTCCATTTAAAGATAGTAAAATCCGCTCAAATTTATCCTTATGTCAACTAGCCAATTTCATTATGTTTGGTTGCATTGCACTAGCAGCTATGGGCTCTAAGCTTCTTGATTGTCGGGTGAGAGAGGAAGACCCCCCCCCCCCCCCCCCCCCGCCCCCCCTTTGTATGGTCATTTCTATCATTGAAAATTTCATATTCAATACTTTGTTGGTCTCATTCACTATGATTTCATGTACGTGCATAGGCAAACTCTTGATGAGAAGAGTAGTTTGAATCTACCAATTTATACCTTTGATCATACATGTTCTCAATATGTTACGCCATGAATGACCTCCTCCTTTCTATTCATGTGTAATAGTTAGTTTCTTGACTATATTTTTGTCCAGATTTGTCATAAAATCTAGCACCACGGCTACATGTCTTGATTCAACCATTTTTGGCATGAATTTTACTTCATATAAGCTCTCTCTCTCTCTCTCTCTCTCTTCATGGGTTTCAAGCTCAAATGCTATCCACTTGTGGTGGAGCATGTATACACGTCCATCATGATACTCAAAGAACTTTGGAGGGTCAAATTCAGCATTTTGTGAATGCTTCACCTCTACTAGCTATTTCAACGGACTCTTTTTCAAAGCTATCTTTGACTTGACAAAGTATGCTCCTTGATTGTCCCTATCATAGGGAAAAACCTTGTGAAATCTAGATATGTGTAATAAGATCTGGGTTTGGTTGGCCTCTCTGCCCGTCAGTTTATCAAAGGTTCTAGGATGTTCTACCATGTCTCATCCCATTTTTTAGTGTATGTGCTTGGGATTAGAAAGTGTGTTCTTAGTTAAAGGTATCTCTTCTCCTACTGGTATCACTTGGATAGATATGTAAACATGACAAGTTTCACTTAGTTTAGACTACCCTCATACAACACGATGCATTAGTACATGAATTAATTCTCTAAAAAAGAGCATACCAAGCACTTGTGCTATGCTAGGATAGGAGCCATGGCAAGTTTCATTGCTTTTAGTTGGCAACAATGCATTGCAATCCATCACACGCGATGATGGATTGTGATGCATCATTATGACCTTGTTCCAAATTTGAATGTACTAGATTGTTCCTTATGCTCAGGCTAGTCTACCTTGAGAGTTTCCAAATAATTTGAGTGAATTTGGTTTTCCAAAGCATAAATATTTTTTAGCAAGTGTTTCAAGCTTATCTTACACAGATGATGGGATTTTGTGGTCAACTTTTCTTCAAAAAGATCACACTAGGCACTTCCACTAGGCCTTGGTCAAGTTGTTGTCAGATTTTGGCTCTCTCGGCACTAAATTGTCCAAGGGATTCAACAGCAAAACCTCTATGTCTTGACGATTTTTGAGTTTATGCCCACAAGAACGGGTTAAATCTAGTAGTTTTTGGCAATCTATTACAGTTATCTGGGAATCAAGTGCAACTAGGTCAAATTCTAGTTGAGTTTTAGGTCACTCTAGCATATGTTCTTTGTTCAAGGTTTTGTAGTAGTATGGAAAATCTACTAGCGGTTTTCCATCAGGATCTAGGCTGTGGGTCTTGAAATTTCTTCAACTGGCTTGATTTTGTAAACAAGACTATGTTCTCCACACTAGGCTTTATGGCACTCAATTTGGGCTCAATTTGGACAAGTTATGGTCAATTTACTGCTTTCCAAGGATCATTTCTGATATTTTGTTATTTGAACTCAAGGACTGCTCCGGTCATCTAAAATTTTGGGTTAAAAGCTCAACTAGCCAGACGAAAGCACTCTATGCGTGATGTGCTTTTGAGGGCTTAGTTTTGACACGTTTTGACCACAACAAAGTTTATAGGGATTGGTTTTGGGGGGTTTTCAACAGCTTGTGTTTTTAGGTGTGTAAGTTTTTGAGTTAGATTAAAATATCCCACTAGGAAATTCCTTGGGTGCAATAGACAAGGTCAAAGTTTGGACTCTTTTAGCTCTAAATCTAGGTAATGAGTGTTAGTTTTGGCATAAGCCTCGATTACCAGGCTAGTTTGCCTTAGGAAAACCAGTTCAAAAAAACTTTTTTTTTTTTAGTGTGGACTTGTGCGCTTCGTCTCATATTGGCCTAAGATGCATGGAAATCTTTAGAGTAATTATGGATCGCATGGCAAAGCTTTTTGGTTAGTGTCACGTAGCAAGAAAATCAAAGATGGCCTAGCTCAGTTCTTTCCTATTTCTTGTAAGAGGGGCTTGAATTGAGCAGCGGCTTAGGTAGTACTACACCACTGCAAGAGTTAGACTTGGAAATTTGTTCTCCTATGTCTATTAGGAGGGCCTTGAGAAGTTTGTCACACTCTCAATCATCCTCGAAAATAGGTCAATGTGAATTTTCACCTTGTTCTCAACAATCAGGCTTTCCTTGTCTAAATGATGTCAAACAAAATTTTGACTTTAATTTTCAAATTTGAATGGACTTTTATCTATTTTCTTGTATTTGTATCAAGATCTCCTCCTTATGACCCTAGAGATGCATGTGCATGTTAGAACACACAACTTTCTCTAACTATGTAGCTCTAGAGCTACTTCTCTCATATTAAAAGTGACTTTTTTTATGTGAGGTGCAAGTAAAAGATTTTTCAATCCTAGAGATATGTAGAATTTTGTTATAAGCCTTTTTTCCATGCATCTTGAAATCTCTAAGGAATTGTTGTTTGATTCAAAAGAAAATTCTAATGCTATGTGGAATGCTTATCCGTTTGTGCAACTTAACTTGCATTTTGGACTTCAAACAATGTGAATAGCTCCATGCACATTAGCACACACAACATACTTGTGCTTGGTATCATAAACTTACTAGATTCCATGAACGTTTTATCTGTGTCCTTATGACCAATGGCGAGAACAAAGGTGATTGCTTGTAGATAGGGTAGAGGCCTACAACTTGCTACCAAGGGAGTTGCAAGCAAGCATGTTTGCATTCTGAAGAGACATCAATATCGTTATTTCTCCTAGAAGATGATAGTGTTTAGGGATATTCGAGCAGTCTAGAGGTCAACACATCTCTGCATGCTAAAACTTCCATGTCAACGAATGTCCAGTAGATCTACAAAGATTGGAGCCTAGGAAAAAGGTGGAAGAAGTTGATTGTGTTATGCCTTCAAGAGGCTACCGAGGGCTTTTTGATCGATATGTTCGATGATATGTATGTGCCGATGACTCGCACAAAGTGACTAAAGATTATGGTGAGACCCTCAAGAGTGTCACGTGGAGGGAGCCTATGGTGATGAGCCTAACTTGGGTTATGACTCAAGAAAAATACATATGCCAAGGAGTCCTATATACAAGGGCATGACTAGCCCACATAAAGAGTTGGATGGATGGAGCCTTAGTGCGCATTCTCACCCTCTAGTGGCCTAGGAGACTATGGAGAAGGAAATTTTCGTAGTGCAAAAACCAAAAATTTTAGAAACATTCAAACTTAATACACAATACCCATGATCTCATACATTTGTTCAAGTTCATACATTTTTTCAAGTGATTGCCACTTCCAAAACTACAATGTGCAAGCTCTATTGAAGTACCTATGTCCTTAAGAAGTGAGCCACAAGAATGCCGACCACTTTCATCGTGGCAATGCTCTTGCAATTAGAGGAAGATGTTCAATTGTGGGGGCTCCATAGACAAATTTCATTAAGTAAAAAATAATCTTTAGGTAAATTCAAGTTGCACCATATATATATGCATACATACCATCTAGAACAACTCTTATGGTAATAACTATTGAGGTTTATACGTATTCCAAGTATAAAATTTTCTTTGATTGCTTTTCAATTTGAGAGATCATCGCTATGAAATTCCTATGCTCAATATTCGATCCTGGTGCAACTTGAGATCATTCGCTTCTTAAGATAAATAGAACTAAAACATGGTACACAACTTGTATAAACACTAGAAACTTTCCACTTGAAAACCAAAACATTATGAACATGCCCTGAAAAGAGGTTTGAAAGACAATTTATCCTTCCTCTTGGCATTTTCAAAATCAAGATTTTTGTTCATGATTTGTAGTAGGCCTAAAAACTTGGCTTTAAAGCACGATTTTTTTTTCTCATAGTAAATGTAAATTGATGCAGATGTATATGTTAAATACTATTTGATTAAGTTACAAGCATCTTATGAAAATTTTTAAAGAAACAAATTTCAAAATTCGGTGGTAGCTTCACTTCTAAAATTTCTCTTACATTTCTTAAGAACTTATTTGACATTGATTCTCTACAACAGTATTTGACACAACCTAATTGCATCATGATCAAGATTTTAGACAGCTTGTTGTTCACTTCAAAACATAATTACAAAACGTGGCAGAAGAACAAAACACAAGACTGCACCAGCACATCACCTGTCCAATTATAAACCGTGAAGTAGCTATGCTTGCAGTTCAAAGACCCATCCCAATCAACTGTTCAAACCATGGAATTCCTTTAAGACATTTTTACACTAAGCAAGCTCCGTCGCATTTTACAAATGTTGCAGGATGCTATGCAAGACATCTCCACGCTCGACTGCATAACTGGCGTTGACGCACCCAATGCCACTTGTCTCCAGAAGCAAACGAAATGTGCCCTTTTGAGTTTAAAGTATGCAGAACCGTTACGAGGATAAATTTACCATCACCGGCATCTGCCCCAACCCTTCACACAAAAACTTTTCGTGCCTTTGTTCACATAGCCTTTGACAAGCATCCAGAACAAAGGCTTCCAGCACAATAATCAGATATGCAGATGCTTGAAACCATCCTCAATAGCTGTCTCATGCACAGAAACCTTTGCTCCTCAACCAAAGAAACCCACAAACAATGAGAACAAATCGTTTTAAAGGGTCTCATGTGGTATGCATGTCCTTGCTAAGATAGGTCAGAAGCCATTAAAGATATGACAATGACTTCGTCAAGAACAGATCGACCAGATTTACACTGCTCAACAAAGGAACAGAGTGAAGAACTAGAACTTTTGTGCAATAAAAAATTTGGCATACAAAATGGAGACAACCTTGGGTCGCCAGAGCTGACTTTACAAAGGGAATTGAAAAGAGATATGTTTGTTAGTGTGTTAAGTTGATTCTCAGAACTGATTTCAATAGTAATGTGAGCCACCCCCATGAGGGGTAAAGGAAATGAGTATCCTTTATTCTAAAGGTGTGATCCCTTCATCACTTGTCTTGAGCTTCTTACTCACACCATCTAGAACTTCCTCCTCTGAGGACGCTGCTACTTTTGCTTGAACCCTGAAACCATTACACATAGGCAAATCATCAGAACCTGCTAGATTGTAGAGAGAAGCAGAAAAAGATTGTAAAAAGAAAGTGGCAATCCTCCTAAAACTGCAGTTTGCTTGAGATTCAGCTATAAATGCCTACAACATGTTGCATGCAGAACAAAACAAACTTTAACCGGAAGGGGGCCAAATCGGATACCTGTCTTTCCGCTTTTCCAAAAAGCGAGCAAGAGAAGCCTTTCTTGCAAATGGAAGTTCTGCACAGACGAAGTAAATGTTATCCATGATGGCATCAAAGATGTGCAAACTAATGCAACGAGAACAGTCCATACAGCTGAGGGCAACACTCTGCCCTAAGACTACTCCATCGTTAAATGTACACAATGAATGTGATATGATGCATACAGGCATAGGCCTTTACACATCGTACAAATGCGCAGGTGTTTCCATGCATAGTACTCGATTATACACAACCACAGTTAATGTGTCCTCAGACAAGTGCGGGGATGACTCATGCCAATAAGTCCCAAGACAAAAGAAAGTAAATTACCAGCTTGAGTTCGCTTGCTGATAAGCTGCGGCTTTCTCTCTATTTGAGGAGCCTGAAATGGAGACGAGGGAGGGGGTGTGGAAGGCATGCTGAAGGGCTGCTTGTAGATTGATGGCGTGCCAATGGGAGCACACGAAATGGAAGCAGTAGCACTGTTTGTGGGGGCTTCCAAACTTGGGCCACTGGGTATCAGACATGCATCTGTGCTACGGTTCCGTTTCTCATCACCATTTGCAAGAAGCAGCATGATGGCGTGTGCCTGTGAAAGCATAGAAAAGGGCATATAAGATCAAGGCCACACCAGCAGATCCTGTATATGCTGCAACCAGCTTTCGGATGCCAACCATACACCTGATATGCACTTCTACGTGCCAGAAAGCAGGATAGCTTGAAGGGCTGCAGACAGGAGGCATACCTTGTCTGCAGGGACATCGTTGTAGACATTGACGGTTCCCGAGTAGAAGATGGTAAGCTGGGAGCCCGCAGGGATCTGTGGAGGGGCCCCAGGCGAATCGGGAGACGCACGAACCAGGCCGCCAAGCAGATCGAGGGTTATATCCTGGGCTGCTGTCTTCACCAAGAGCAGAGGACTGATCGAAACTGCTCGTCACAGAAAGGACCGATGGCTGAAATAAACAGCGACACGGAGGAGGACGACCGCCAGAGGTTAATGGGTACGAAATGTGCGTCTTTGTGTGTGTGGACGGAGGAAGACGCAGACAGAGATTGCGTGCAGAAGCGAGAAAGAGGAAATAGGCGCGTGCTTGCTGTACCTACCTCTGCCGAAGATCCACGAGCTTTATATGAAAGGAAGCAAATGGCGCTCCTGAGCTCCTCCCTCCCCCTCTCTCTCTCTCTCTCTCTCTCTCTCACACACACACACACACACAAACGTCCCGATGGGCCACTGCGCGAACCTCAGTAAGATCATTTGCGCACATTCCTCTCCAAAGGGAAAGAAACATGTGCTCGAAACACTTTTCTTTAATGAGGATTTGGAATTCCTCTAGAAATCCAGGGGGAGGGTCCCCCCTCCACACTCTCTCTCTCTTTTGCAGAACTGATGGCAGCGGCAACAACTTTCGCTTTGAAATGTTCCTTTGTGTAAATCACACACATGGCACATTGCATTATGCATCCTCACCCTGTTTTCTTGCATTTGGCACACAGGCTCATTGCCATCTTCGTCACTATATGGCACGGTTCTAGGCCAGAGGGGATCTAGGGCTCAAATTTGGGGGCGCGAGGCGGTTTTAATCTCCGTCGTCGGTTTACAAAGTGAACTAGGGGTGAACTGAGGGTGAACTAGGGGCGGATAAGCTAGGGGTGGGTGAACTGAGGGTGAACTAGGGGCGCCTAAACTAGGGTGTGATCATGTGTCATGCCAACATGGACATCGACGCGTGCTAGCATGGTGGTAGAGCATTCGTGTGGCAACCGAGACGTTCCAGGTTCGACCCACACCCCGCGAGGCAGGTGAACTAGGGGTGAACTAGGAGTGAACTTGGGGCGCCATTTTTGCCCCTAGTTCACCCCCAGTTCACTGCGTGATCCGACGGCCGAGATTAAAGCCGCCTCACGCCCCCAAACTTGGGCCCTAGATCCCCTCTGGCCTAGAACCGTGCCATATAGTGACGAGGCATTGCCATGGCCTACTAAAAGACTTACAGGAGTCAACAAACTTTGCGGGTGGTAGAGCTTGAGCAAAGTGTTCTACCAAGTGTCTCAAAGCAACAAGCAAAAATTCTTGTGTTCTCTTCGTATTGAACACGTTTGAATGTTCATCTTCATTCAGAACTCAAAAGGTGCTACACCATCGCAAAAGTGGAAATGGTTTTTTTTTTCCCAAACTTCATTAATGGCATTCTAGACTTTATAATTGATCTTTTTTTTTTAACATTAGCACAGGTGAAGAATTAGGGAGATATGTACATTACTGTACTATTTACACCCCTTTCCAGCAAGGGGTTGTACATTCATACAAGGTGACATCTATCGAAACGCAACTCGTGAGTCTCGAACCCACAACCATGGGGTTACATGACGAAGACTCAACCGGCTAAGCTACGCTCTCTGAATTGACCATATTTTGATGTGGTAGAGACTCTTGTAGTGATTAATGGCCCACCAACAACCATGGGGTTACATGACGAAGACTCAAGCGGCTAAGCTACGCTCTCTGGATTGACCATATTTTGATGTGGTAGAGACTCTTGTAGTGATTAATGGCCCACCAATTGCATTGGGAATGCACCTTCAGACCCCCCATCCCCTTTCGTTGCTGCAAAGTTGATACACTCCTACAGTTGTGTCTACTTTTGTGTAATATATCACCCACCTCTCCCTCTGAGCTCACCTTTGAAAGACCTCACCTATATGTTATAACCCTCATATGCAACCTTCAACCCCACTAGCGCGCTTGACATGTATATTGAAGAGAAGGAGCAGAAGCGTGTGTGTGTGTGTGTGTGTGAGTGTGCGGTGATGGAGAAGAAGAGAGGAATGAGACACAGGTTGTGGACTCCTATCACAATAGTGATTAGGGTTTTGAGTCCTTATTGATTTATGTACAATGAATAGTCAATGTTAGTTCCCGGTTAGTGTCCGGGCCGCCCAACACTCAAGCATGGCACATTGGGCTTTACCACCCCAACAACCTCCCACTTAAAGGACAATGTACCTTTAAGTTGGGGTGACAATGTATATGTACATACAATATAGGTAGACAATGTATATGATCATCTACCCAATGCACATGAGTGCCCGAAAATGTGCAAACCGCTCTGGAGGTAAGCCCTTGGTTAGAAGATCAGTAGGATTCTCACTGGTGTGAACCTTAGCAAGATGAAATTGCTTATCCTCAAGCACCTCGCAAATGAAGTGACACTTCACATCCACATGCTTTGTCTTTGCATGAAACACTGGGTTCTTTGCCAATTGTATAGCACTCTAGCTATCACAATGTAACACAGGCATCTCAACATTGATTCCCAAGTCTCCCACTAGACGGCCAAGCCATATAGCTTCCTTGCAAGCTTCTGAAGCTACAACATATTCAGCCTCTGTAGTAGACAAGGTAATGCAATCTTGCAAACGAGATCGCCATGAGACTGCACCACCAGTGAGTTCAAAGACATAGCCAGAAGTTGACCTTCTCTTGTCCAAGTCTCCTGCATAATCCGCATCCGTGTAACCCATGACATAGAGTTCCTTTCTTCCAAAGCAAATGCACATGTCTTTTGTACCATTCAAATATCTCAAACACTGCCTCCCAATGTTTCTTGCCTCGATTTGACATATATTTGCTAACTACTCCGACTGCAAAAGCAATATCAGGACGTGTAGAAATCATAGCATATCCTAAGCAAGGAGGGCCTTCGCATGGGATACAACAACACTTCCTTGGAAGGCATGGTACTCACGATATGCCATGATGTTTGCATGCATGCAGGAAGTGCAACAACACCTCTCTAGGAAGGCATTGCAAGCATGCGTTACAGAATAATGCCATTCATATGCACCCCATCAAGAGTGATATTTGATACGTACGTTTCTACAAGTATTGCACATTTCATTGTGTCAATTTGGCTTTCCGTATATAAAATTACATGATGTGATTGCAAGTTCCATTAAGCCCAAATAGGGCCAAGACAAGCAGCACCAATGGTGATTAAAGTGCTGCATCAATCCTAAGCTACCGATCCATTATGTGCTCATATGACTGTGCATGTGGTGATTGCACGTACCACGCCATGCCAATGTGTATATAGCAACAAGATAGGGTTTCTAGGCCAACATCAATAGCCTTCCAAATCCACCAACAGATTGCCCACACTTGTGACACCACGTGGGGAACACCCCTTGTCTAGTAGGATGGATGAAATCATGACATGGTCTAATAGGAAAAGGATGTAGCCTCTCTAGCCAATGGATGTAAAGTATCAAGCCTATTTAAGAAGCTATTCTCTAATCAATCAATTGCATTTTGAGTTTACTTCATTGTGTCTACTCTCTACCCTATTGCTCTTGTTATTGCCATAGCCTAATCCCTAATCCTAATCAGTCTAACCCTAACTCTAGGAACATGGTAGAGCTAAGGCTACATCCACCATATCCCAATGCTCACCATCGATGATTTGGGAGACGCTTCCACTCCCTACTAACTCTATACAGATTGTGCTTATTTGGCTTAAGCCATCCTGGTAAACTTTTTTGCAACTCCCAAAGGGGACAACGTTTGTTTTTAGTAATTGTGCTTTCCTATAATTGCAACTCTTTATGATGTCAATTTTGGAAAATCAAGTTCTTACTTTCCTATTATTTCCTCAAACTTGCATGCATTAGTCAATGGCTACTCCAATGCTAATGACAAGTTTGGCTTATTCTTTGTGAATTTCAAGAGCCAATTTGTCTTTTTTTCTAGACCCTGCATGCACTTGCTAGTGATTGCCCATTGCCACATACAAGATTCTAATGTTTTCTTGCAAATCCAATGATGGATTATGCTTCCTTTATGTTTCTTGGACTTACATGCATTTATGGGTGAATGTGGACCACTACAAATGACAAGTTTGTAGTGTAATTTGACAATTGCTTCCCTATTAGGTATCATCCAGTGATATCCACTTGATGATTCTTCTATCAAATTACAACAATACGATTATGCATGCTATGGTGGTCCACTATAGTCAACACATAATTCCTTAATTGATAGTGATCACATGGATCATGGGTTACTGGATGTGCATCTCTTTTTGAGTAGTTCAATTGATGCCTATATTCCGAGGCTTCACATTAAACTACTAGATTTCTAGGGTACATTGTCTCCCATGCTTGTTTTGATTATGTATACCAAGTCACTTGGGTCAGTGTGTAGATAGGTCTAGTAATATTGCTATTGTAATGTTTTTCTCTAGAAGGGAGTGATCACCATCATTTGCTTTGCTTGTCTGCTCTTTTGATGTGATAGCAACTTGTCTCTCCCTTGTCAATCAAGCTTACAAGTAGTAGATACATTTGTAAATGTTGGCTATCTCTTGGATACATTTTCTACTATTATCCAGGCATGAGTTTTTTCTCGTTTCTCTTGAGATCCATACCTAGATAGATTGGTACTTATGTTTGATTCTTGATCTAACATTGTTCCAGTACGTATTTGGCCATTGAACTCTCTATTTGAACTTGGAGCACTGGATAACTGCATAAAATTACATGCTCTCATATGTGGTCTATTCAAGTTGTATCAACCTTATGTATGTTTTTCTACTCGCACAGTTTTGGTGAGAGAGACCATTCAGGCACCTAACAATTGGCCGTGGTTCTCTCTCTCTCTCTACTTTTTGGGTAGGATATATAGAACGACTACTTACATAGACACAAACCTACTCAAGTATGGCAAAAGTCTTCTAGTTAATACTATGAATAACTCAGCCTGTGAATGAAAGATTACTCTTCTACTCTTTGTCTCTACCATTAAATAAGTTGAATTGTTGAATAAAATTTAAGCTCTTTTTTCTCTTTCTCTCTTTCTCTACGTTACCTCTATCTCTCCCTCTCTCTACATTATCTCTCTCTCTCTCTCTCTCTCTCTCTCTCTCTCTCTCTCTCTCTCTCTCTCTCTCTCTCTCTCTCTCTCTCTATCTTCTTCTCTATCGCCCTTTCTCTCTCTATCTCTTTATCGCCCTTTTCCTCTCCATCTCCCTTTCCCTCTCTATCTCTTTCTCTCCCTCTCCCTATCTTCCTATCTATCTCCCTTTCCCTTTCTATCTCTATCTCTCTTTCTCTCCCTATCTTCCTCTCTATCTCTATTTCCCTCTGTATCAATATTTCTCTCCCTCTATTTCTCTCTATCTCTCTCTATATATTACAAGATGAGAGAACAAGATGTAGTCTTACAAGAAAGAAGTATTTTTCTCACATATATTCACTCTTAGAGCATAGATTAGCATAGTGATAATGAAGATGGAGAAGATGATAAGCATGCTTTGAAGCTTGACTTTTGCTTGGGTTTTCATTCCATAGCCAAGAGGTTTTGGTGAGGTTCTCAACTTCTCAAGCTTGGACAAGGAGATGACTTGTGCTCAACACATACCATAATGAGAATGTGTGTGTGAGGCTCGTGGAGAGAGAGAGAGAGAGAGAGAGAGAGAGAGAGAGAGAGAGAGAGAGTTCCATCCTGAAACTTTACTCTAACTTGCTGCTCATTGGCTCAAGCCTAGGACTAGCCAATGAGAGGCTTTCTACGTATCAAGCAAGAGGTGTAGCATTTTGACAAATGTCCTTCTTTCCCTCTTTGAGAGAGAGCTTAATTTATTAATTAATTGAAGCTAAATTCTTATTGGTTCCCTAGGTTAATTGGCCAATAGGAATTAAGCTTGCCAATGGTTTGTTGAATTCTCGTTGGACCCCTTGGTAGATTGTCCAATAGGAATAAAGGAGGTCCTAATTCTTATTGATCCTTTTATTGGGATTCTCTATATTAATTTTTAAGCTTCTTTTAATTAAGCTTAATTCTCATTGGTCCTTCATATAGGCCATCCGATAGGATTCAAGCTCAATTGGGAACAACATAGCTAGGGGCTGACATGTGTCCTTTATGCTTCATGTGGAAGGGTGACTCTTGGTGAGTGAGCGAGCGAGTGACTGAGTGAGTGTGTGTGTTCTCTCTCATCCTCCTACATGTAGGACTCGCCCCCTCCTTTGTAGGAGTTTGTGTTGACTTTTAGCTCAAGCACCTCAACCCTAGCTTGCCTAAGGTCTAATGTTATCCATAGTCTTATCTAATGGTCCTAGGCCTAAGGACTATTAACCCTAACCTTTGGAAGCTTTAATGAAGCTAACTCTAAGGTATTTTAAGATCCATTAGTGTACATTGCTCGTTGGTAGACTATCTCCTTTTGTAAGACACACAGGAGACTGCATACCGAATCCTCCCCCAGCCAACCTTTTACAGAGTAGTCCATGGCCCTTAACCCTAATAGGATCCCCTGTCCACACAAACAGTCTGGCCCTTGCCCTAGATCCTTGACCCCCCTAGGTCGGGCCCTCCCCATGGCCCTTGGCCTGACATTACTTCCCCCTTGGAGAATAGTTTTTGTCCTCGAAAACAAAAGTGAAAAACATATTTTGAAGAGCACTAATGTTTTTGACAGTGGCGTCCTTGCTAGATGCAGCTGTCTAGGTGACCAAAACACTGTGCAGTAGGAGGTTCAATGAAATTAAGAGTATCTTGATTTTCTACATTGTTGTCCCTTTGCAACCATCATATGTAACCGGTCCATATCCAACATAGCATAGAAACTCCATTTAGAACTCACCTTAGCATGCTAAACGAGTTATCACAACAAAGAGATATTTTAAAGAATACGTCTTCTAACTTTCCATGAAAGTAAGTTGCCGATGTTCCTCATCAAACATAAAACCTTCAAAGAAAACATATACGCCTTGAATAGATGGTACTAACTAGGTTGAAGGTATTTGCTCATAACCTTAGATTTTTAGAACCAAAATTGATAGCTCATAGCCATAAATTGATAGAACCCTTGTTTTGAAACCCATAGAACATAGCCCTTAAGTGGTAGAACCCTTGTTCTGCTCACATTGTTGACTAGTCTATAGACTAGAAACCATATTATACCTTCATAAGGTCATATGCTAAATAAATATTTTATTTAATCAGACATCCTCATACTCATAGTCTGATACAACCCATAACATATTTGATTACTCCCATCTGATACCAATGTAAGATACCCAGGAGACTGCATACCGGATCCTCCCCCAGCCAACCTTTTATAGGCTGGCCCATGGCCCTTAACCCTAATAGGATCCCCTGTCCACACCAACAGTCCGGCCCTTGGCCTAGGTCCTTGACCCCCCTAGGTTGGGCCCTTGGCGAGACAATTTTGGACCCCTATTGAGATGCAACCATCCCTTCTCTTGGTCCTCTGTTGAGATAAGTCTAGCAACCCATTTTAACAGTTTAACTCTTGTTCCCATTTATCTTCCCATATTAAATGATCAGTTTAACATGAGAAAATCATTTGGGATAGTTAGATATTAGTTTTTATGACACTAATATTGAGTTTTGTACTTCAACAAATCTACATCATGCAAATCATTATTGATACATATTGGATCCTCTCTTGTACCTAATCTACTCGGATAATCAGCTATAGCATGTTCCTTTCCTGGTGTGTGGACAATCATGAAGTCAATCTCTTGTAAATGCAACATCCATCTAGCTAACCTTCCTATTAACAAAGGCTTCTTAATCAAATACAATAATGCTTGATGGTCAATATAAAAATCACCATGTTGCTCAATAAATATTATTTAAGTTTGTTTAAAGCATACACCATCTCAAGAGCTTCTCTCTCAATCATAGTATAAATCCTTTCAACTAGCATCAACACTCTATTAGCATGGTATACGTGTCTAAACCATCCGCTGACCTTTTTCCACATATGAATGGCTCCCATAGCCATATCAAATGCATCAACAAACACATGAAATGGTAGAGTCCAATCTAGAGGTTATCATACTTAAGCCAAAGATAACATCTTCTTTAACATCTCGAATGCCTTCTCTTGAGGTTCAAACCAAACAAATACCACATATTTCTTTGTCAAATGAGTAAGAGATATATAAATATTTGCCAAAATCCATTTCACCTATCCCACAAACCGGCCTACCTCCTTGACAAAAAAATCTTTAACTACTTTGATAACCTCAATTTTCTTCGCACAATAGATATCCTACCTTGGCAAAATTCCACTTTTGATAGCTATATCGGTTGAGTTCCATCTTGAACATCCTACATCTCTCAAGAACCCAAAAAATCCATCCAAAAATCTATACATCTCTTGTCCTACTACAACATCCAATATTGCATCATAGAATGGCCTTGGAAATGGATTAGTAATGGTTGCTACGTTTAATGTCTTGTAATTAACACACACTCTCAATTTTTCATTCTTCTTGGGTACAACAATAATAAGAGATGATAATGACAACTTATTGATTGGTTTAATAAAGCCTACTATCATCTTTTCAATTTCTTCCTTGTTGACAGGCCAACCTTTCAACAACGCTTCCAAAAAGATTCCATGAATATTCCTCAAATATTCTCTAAAGATTCCATTTGAAGATGCTGATGAGGTGATGAAGATGAAGATGGATGCTGTAATGTGAAGATACAAGCTCATGGACATCATTGAATATCCCGTTATTATTATTTTGAGCCATTACGACCACTTTTGTAATGTTTACAGGAACTTCATATTTTAAGTCGGCAATTGTATTTTGCTCGCAGATGCTTGTTGGATGAGCAAAGCTAGCTCACGGTGTTGTAATTAAGCTCTATAGAAGCCCTCGGACAAATCATGTCATTTTGGCTGGACATTAGGTTTTCTAAGACTTAGTATATAAACCAAAACCTAAAGCTTTGTAAAGTGATATCTAATAATCTTATCTTCTATGTCGATTGGGAGACTACGAGAGAGTGAGAGAGAGAGTGTGTGTGTGTGTGTGTGTGCTACAAGAGCTACGGTGGTCGGAATCGAAAACGGAGAGCAGTAGCGTGTTGCCCACTAGGAGAGATACGTGTTGATGCTTACATCACACGCGTTCGTCTGTGTTTTGTCAGATTCACCTGCAAGCTACTTTTGGAGTTTCGGTGAGTAAACGTTGTCCATTTTTACATTTCAGCATATCCACGCGATCAGAGTGAGTAGAGCTACGCATTAGGCATCTTAGTTTTTGGAAACGTCAACTTGTAAAAACCTGTTAGACATCCTACGTGATTCTGCACCGGGTGTTTTTGGGTAGGGTTTTGGGTCACGGACCTTAGGGAGAGTGGCCTATTGGTGTTGATAGGATATCCCTCAAGTTTCGTAACGTTTCGAGAACGGCTTTTGGCTTGCGGTAGCATCATAGGAGACTCTCATATTCACAGAACCGATGGCATGTAGATTTGATATCTCTGTAGGAAGTAGTCATTAGTCGGTCGAGTAGAGGTTGACACCCTTTGCTTGCTTCCACGCACCTGCGGGTCGAGCTCCGTCCTCAGTTAACATTATATGTTAGGTGAGTTCTCGCTATGTTGACGTCCATCGCGGCGTATCCGCCAACATTGGCGCTGCTGCCAGGGACGAGGGCCGTGAGTAGGTGACTGAGACTAGTCCTTGAGGATAGAGGTCCCTCTGGCTTGCCAGAGTATATTCATTCTTTTAGATAGGATCGGAGAGTGGTGGACTCTTTTGGTCTTAGAGGGAGTCTAGGGAGCGCGTGTGTCTGGCCTAGATCCTTCGACTTAGGTAGTATTAGGTAGGAGTAGGTGTGGATTGATGGGGAGTTGGTGAGGTGGAAGAGGTGAAAAGTCATCGACTTGAGCATCAAAAATTTCACCATCCCATGTGATGAGTAGGAGTAGAGTAAGTAGGACGTACTGATTTTCAACTTGAGCATATCATGCATGTCGTATTTGCTACTAGGCTCATCAAAGTTGTGAAAACATAAAATCAAGGAAAAAGTAAAATTGCATTTGGATGCTTGCTTGATGATTGATAATTTTTGTGAGTAGTCCAAAGGGGTTGGCAGAGCTTAAGAGAAAGTTAGAACTAAAAAAATCACAATTCTGTCATTGGGGACATCCTACGCGTAGGATGTCTCTAGAGGTAAAACTATGAAGATTTTGAAAATTATGATATCACCAATGTGTATAATGGAGGTGTTTTACCCTAAGAACATGTTGAGTTGAGTGTTTTTTACATGTTTTTGGTGTCCAAAAGTCAAAAGGTGAAAACTAGAAAGCGAGAAAAATTCATAAAGTGCTTGTTTGTAGTGATTGTTGTGCTTTTGAGTGTCGTTGGTGAATGATATCAAGTGTAGAGACCATAAAGAAGCATCAGAAATACTCCAGTCAAGAAAATTATGCAAGAGACATCCTACGCGTAGGATGTCTCTAGGGCCATTTTGGGGCAACATTTTGCAAAACTGATATCACCAGAGTGTTTCCAGGATCTAGGGTTAAGTGGGACAAAAGTTGGATCATTTGGAGCAGATAGACATCCTACGCGTAGGATGTCTCAAGGCTAGATTTGGGGGCCCATATCAATTTTTGACCAAACCAAGTGTTTCTTAGCATAAAAGAAGCCTTCACACCAAGTTTGGACAAAATGGAAATCAATTTGAATGGTATACAGCTTGAGGAAACCCTAGATCTGAAGCAAAATCTTGAGTTTTTTGACTAGCTCAAAGTTGTCAAAATCACCAAAAATTGGACATATTGGGGTTCAACACACCAAGGAGAACCTGTGGCCAGATCTTACTTCATTCTGAGAAAAAGAAAATTTGGGCGTAGATGTCTCTAGGGCCATTTGGGGCAGGAATTTGGAAATTTGAGGCTACCAGAGTGTTCATTGGTGGGTTTTACCCGTGTACACCTTGAAACGAGGAGTTTGGACCTTATGTTGGCTTCAAAAAGGCAAAAGAAGATGAATACCATAGACCATCCTACCCAGTTGATGTTGGGGGAGTGACTCAACCTTGCACAACCTCGAACAACCTGCCATGAGGAACTTTGTAGCAAGAAGGCGATGTGGTCTTACAAATGCTCCTGCTTACGTTCAATAGGATGATGTCTGACCGGATTTTTCCTGCTCGCACAAAAAAGTTTGTTGGCACATTCTATGATGACAGGATAGTCCTATTTCTAAGCATGAAAGAGCATAGGTGTCACTTGACCACTGTGTTTCGAAAGAGTTGATAGTTAGAGCCTACATGTCATTCCTAAGAAAAGTGAATTCTTCTAAGAAAAGACCACTTTCTTGGCTCACATAGTGTCAAAGGATGGTGTCAGAATGGATCCCGCAAACGGTTAAAAGCTATTAAGACACCCAAACTTCAAGTACTGTGCATGACGTTTGAAGCTTCTTGGGATTGTGTCTCATACTATAGAAGGTTTAATAGAATTGCAGAATAACTTCACCTCTTTCACGCTTGCAGAAGAAAGAGGTCTTTTCAGATGGACACAAAAAGAGATTTCAACATTTAATCTGTTAAGAAAGTTGACTTTCAGATACCATATTGTTTTAACTAACCTTAGAAGTCAGTTCGTAGTCCAGTGTGACGCGTGTGGCAAAATAGCATCGGAGCATTGCTAATGCAAGATGTCGGGTAGTAGCTTACGAGAGTAGAATGTTGCAAGGACCAAAAAGACATGCAAATCTATGAGAAAGAGCCTTTGTTTGGCCGTTATTCATGTGCTTTCAGTTGAAACTACTCTTAGGTACAGATTTTGTTGTCCAGACTAGATTCTCTAAACCTTGCGATACTTCTTGACACAATCAAAAGTTATCTGAAAAGCATATGCTTATGGGGCACACATTCTTTCAATGTTCCCACTTGCAAATTATGCAGATGTGGAAGGCAATAAGAATTTGTGGCTAATGCGTTTATCAGGAAGCACAAAATTCAAATTGTCTCAATTCCATATCATCATGTGTCACGTGACACATCCAACCCTATTTGTCCTGTGTACAAGCTACAATGATGACCAAGGGTTCGTCCAGTTCAAGTCAGTCAGAATAGGAAGTGAATCTGGCTACTTTTTGTGAGTCTGTTCGAAGACCGTTGCATGTCGAGAACACTTAGAATAGATGCATATCCTTGTTTGCACATAGCAATATCATCAGAATTTCCATCAAACCCATCAGGAGCATTTTTTACGTGCATAGACATATTTTCCCTATTTTGACATTTTCACTAATTTATTTTTAAGTGACTTTTGTTGGAAAGTTGGTAGGGCAAATTTGCTAAGTTTAATATAAATATAAACCTAGCGCTAGCAGCTTTTCTGGCAGAGAGGCAGCAGGAAGCACTCGCTCAACAGGTAACTCTCAGCAGAACCCGCAAGATCCTAGCTTTTTGTGCCTTCCACTGCAGCTACACTAGCTTTTTGCATCAAGTAAGACTAGCTCTGGCGGTTTTGTTTTCAGCAAATCAGCCTGGTGTCATCATGACACAAGCAGATCAGCCTAGCGTTTTGCATTTGCAGAACAACCAACACAGTAGGACCAATTTCAGCCCTAGCGTTTTGGGACAGCAGAGCACCTTGCAGTTCCCGGCGACGGAATCAGCAGAAGCATCAACGTTTTCAGTTTTTCAGCAGCCTTTAGCACTTGCAGAAGAATCCCGAACCTCGCAGACTGACCTTCTGTCCCGCATAGATTCTCGCCGCAAAGGTCAAATTCTGCAAGGTTTACAATTTCAGCCCAGAAAATGCAGATTTCAGCATCTTGCGTTTTCAGAGCGCGTCGTTGTCGTACCGTCATCATCGACATCGTCACTTGACATAGAGTCAGAATTTAGCAATAGAGATTGCAGATTTCAGCCCTTAGCGTTTTTAGATTTCAGCCCATCTCGTCGTCGTCCTCATCGTCGTCGACACTCGTCGGCAAGTCCAAGCATTGTAGAGAATTGTGCAATCAATAAGTAGACCGCTCTCGCCATAGAGAGTGGAGCCTTTCGAAGGAGGTTTTACGTCTGGTGTTGTATTCTCTTCTCTCTCTATCTCTAAGTCTCAGCACTTCCATTCACATGTTCATTCCACTTTGTTGTGTCCATTGCACTCTCTCACTAAAGGAACGGAAGGCTCTCCCTTTCGTAAGTAAAAAGGAACCTTGAGCACAGTTTGGAGCACTTCATCTTGAGCAAAGTTCAACATTCACTTCCGCTGCACCTTACATTGTATCAGAGCTTTTGACAGTGTTCTTATCACTCAAGGAAAGAACCACAAGAATCAAAAGAAATTTTTTTTGCTTGTTGTGGTTGCACGAACCCAAGTTCACTTGGGCGTGTCGATTCCTAATCCGTTTTTGAAGAGTGACATGAATCCCAAGAAAGAAGGGCTTGTCCAGCCTCCCCTTGTGTCTCTTTTCACTCATTGAGAGCGGATCGTGCACTTAGCGGCTGGCCAAAGGACGTGAGGTGGAAAAAGAAACCTTGGTGTGAGCGCAAGCCGCCAAGGGATGCCCCGCAGAAAAGAACAGAACTCGGGTGAAGAGAAGATCCTTCTCGAACACAAATTGCAAGCGAAAGAAGAACCTCAAGAACTCAAGAA